>NC_058132.1:177861154-177931468 GCF_016433145.1 Gracilinanus agilis | reverse complement strand
GGAGGAGTGAAGGAAGGAAGGAATGGAGGGAAGGAATGAAGGAAGGAAGGAGGGAGGGAGGGAAGGAGGAATGGAGAGAAGGAAGGAAGGAAGGAATGGAGAGTAGGAATGAAGGAAGGAATGGAGAGAAGGAAGGAAGGAAGGAAAGAAGGGAGGAAAGGAGGAAGGAAATAAGGAAGGAAGGAAGGAAGGAAGGAACAAAGGAAGGAAGGAAGGAAAGAAGGAAGGAAGAAAATAAAAGCATAAGTAGATAGAATGTTTCATGCAAAGGGCATGAAGGAGGCCATTAAGTATTGAAGGAGAGTAACAGATTAAGATTGGGTGAGTAAGAAAGGTTATGAAGGACTCTATTTGATGTTTTGCTTTCTTCTTTGTATCACTGTATTACTGGTTCCTGATGGGGAATAAGCAATTCATAGATGTCTGTGGAAGTCATTTTGAACAGCTTTGACACAGGATTCCCCTCTGTGTCACTAATCTATGAAAACCAGAAAAACCTTGATAAGAGTTATTCCAGCCCAAATCAGTGTTCATGTAATTCTTGTACTCTTTCTAATTGACAATATAATTAAGATGGGACAGCTCATTTAGAGACCATTTGCCAGGTCAGTCTTCATTCCCAACCCTGTTGAGTTGCTAGTTACCTGGTCTTCAAAACCAAGCCTTGTCAGTGTGGAGAGACCTAGACCTGCCAACCTTCACTCCCCTCCCAGATATGCTTCTGACTTTCTGGACTTAAATACTGTGGATGCTTTCAACCCACTCTTACCTATTTCAGGACCCTTTTGTGAATGGAAGGACCATGCAAGCTTGCTGGCATGGACTTTCTCTTTGTGTTTCTTCCAGTCCTAGAATTCATACATTGGAGTAACTTCTGTTCCTGCAGCCTCTTCCTCTGAATGGATGTCTCCTCACAGAATTTGCATTTATGGAGGCCTCCTAATGTCTTATTTCCTCTTCTGGTTACCTTCTAGACTTTCTCTTCCATACTCTAGAGCAGTGGTTTCCAAAATTTTTTGGCCTACAGCCCCCTTTCCAGAAAAATATTACTAAGACCCATGGAACTAATTTTTTAAATTTTAATAGCAATTAATATGAAAGATAAATGCACCTGTGGCCATCACCACTCTCCTGGATCATTGCAGCACTCACCAGGGAGCGGGAGTGACCACTTTGGGAATCACTGCTCTAGAGTAAGACCTGCTACCCTTCAAGTAATTTTTAGCTTCCTCCTATTTGTTATTTGCTGCCACTAGAATGTAAACTTCTTGAAGAAAGTATTGAAGCTGGTATTTATGTTCCTATTTCTTACCACAGTGCCTTAGAACATAATAAACAGTTAATAGATGCATGTCGTCTTGTCTTTGTCCTTGCTTTGCCTTAGCCTTGGGGACAGGACCATTTTGTTTGTAATATATTCCTCTATGTAGGCACTTAGCCATGCTATCTTTTAGTTATCTTACTTCTATCAAGAGAAGTTTAAGGAAAACATTGGCATTCTGCTCCTTTTTGATAGAGAGCCCTTTTCCTTGATTGTTACTAGAAGATAAAAATCCTAAGAACTGATTCATTTCTGTTATGTTTTAGTCACAGGTGTATATCCAGCCACTGAATGTCTACCTCTAAGCTTCTGTATGTTGCATAATTCATGTAGCTTCGGCTTCATCTTACAACTGAGCAAATTTATATTAAAAGAAAATGAACAAAGCAGCAGTAGGCCCTTAGTAGAACAACATTTCTTTCAATAAACTACTTCAAAGACATTTCTTAGATACAGGATCCAACTACATTCTCATAGTTTAAAGAGAAATTCTGCTTTTGCAAGGAATTTTAATTATAGTTGATCCTTTCCCCTCTAATCCATCCAGTATAAAGTTGCTAGATTAATTGTCCTAAAGCACAACTCTTATCTCATAACTAAATCTCTTTTTCTGTTTTTTAAAAACCTTCAAAGCTCCCCATTACCTAGAGAATAAAATCCAAACTCCCAAACTCCTTCACTTGTTATTCAAGATCATTTGTAAATGAATCCTAATGTACCTATTCAGGTTTATCTTCCTCTCTATCCCTTCTCTCAATAATGCCAACTCTTCCATCAGTTTTTCCTTTCAACTTCCCAACAGAACTACTTTTCAGTTCTTCTGAAGCATCATGGAACTTTGTATCTTAATGGTCCTTTCATATTCTCCCTGATAATATAGTTATCTGAACTTCAGTCTCATTTTCCTATTAGACTGAATGCTCCATGTGGTCAGGGACTATGTTGCATTCTTTATATTCCCCAGTACCTAGCACCTGGTAGTCAATTAATACATATCTATTTTAGGTAAGAAGGCAAGGAGAAAGAAAATGAGGGCAGGTAGATTTGTTTTTTTAAAAAAGTAATTTTGCTAAAAAATACTTTCCAATTTCATAGAGCCTTCAAAATTACTTTATCATATCCAAGTCAAACAATTTTATGGATTTCAGTAGGGCATCCAGGGATATTAGAAATCAGCTCCATAACCAATTAGTAATCTGTATAGAATATAATTTATTATGCATTTCCAGGTTAAGTCTGCTATATTTCAGGGATAAAATGGGCTGTTGTGTATATTTTGAGTTTCAATGGTATTTCAATGAATATGAGACTGCATCAACGTATGTCTTCTCTCCATAGATGCATTTCAAAGGTAACCCTTTTCAACAAGCATGATTCTCGTCCATATTCTTCCAAGGAATCTCTAGAGAGAAGTTGCTCAATGTACTAGAGGCCTTCTTCTAAGATCTTTTATTTATTTATATTTTTTTGCTTCTCTTTACATGCCACCCTGAGTTTCCTCTCCCTTTTGTCTGCCCACCTCTTTTTTGGTTTCTCCTTCCATTCCTGCTTCCCTGTTGGATAAGATATTTTTATACCTGAGTGTGGATGTTATTTCTACTTTGTGCCAATTCTGATGAGAATATGGTTCAAACGTTGCCTGCCATCCCTTCATCTTTCTTTCCAGTATATTGGTTCTCTCATGTCTCTTCATGTGAGATACTTTACCTCCAACTTTCTCTCCTTTTTGATTTTTATAGTTTATTACTTTTCCACTTATCCCTTTATTTAAAAAAATTATATACTATAATATTCAACTTACTCTCTACTCTCTGTCTTTTCTTAGGTATCTTTCATACATTAAATATCATACTTACTTTAGATATATTAGGAAATTCAACTATCATAGATATCTTATGTATCTTAGTTATCATCTTCTTACTAGTAATAGTCAGTTTTACTTCATTATTTACCTTAATTACCTTAAGGCATCTCAAGTGTCTTAAATAATTAGACCATACATACCTCAACTATTCTAAAGTTATAATTATCATTTTCCCATGCAAGAAATATAATCAGTTTAACCTTATTGTTCCTCTTGATTTTGTTAAATACATCAAATACTTAGGTATCTCTTAAATTATGGAAATCCTAGCTAACCTAGTTAACACTTTCCCTTGTGATTACTTTAATCCCACTGATTCCCCTTGAGTTTTTTGTTTCTCTGTTTCTCTTTTTATTTTTTTGAATGTCGAATTTGATCATTGAATTATCTTTTTAGCTCTGGAAATTTCATCAAGAATGCCTGAAAATCCTGTTTCACTAAAATTCCAATTCTTTCCCTGGAGAATTATGCTCAGTTTTCCTGTGGAGGTGATTTTTGGTTGAAGGTCTAAATCCTTTGTCTTACAGAATATTATATTCTATACTCTTTATTCTTTAATATGGTAGTAGCTAGGTCCTGTGTAATCTTAATTGTGGTTCTGCAATATTTGATTTTTCCCCCTGGCTATTCATAGTATTTCTCCTTGACTTGAGATTTTTGGAATTTGACTTTAATAATTCTGGGATTTTTAAATTTAGGATTTCTTTCAGGTCATCAGTGGATTCTTCCAATTTCTCTTTTTTCTTCTTATTCAAAATATCAAGGCAATTGTCCCTGATGATTTCTTTCAATGTGGTGTCCAGATTCTTTTTCTGATCATAGCTTTCAGGCGATCCAAGGATTCTTAGATTACCTCTCATGGACCTTTTTTCAGGATCAGTTGTTTTTCCATTGAAATATTACAAATTTTATTTTATCTGTTCATTCATTTGAATTTGCTTTGTTGTTTCCTATTGTCTAATGAAGTGATTAGCTTCCATTTCTACAATTCTAATTTTGAAGGAGGCATTTTCTTCTTTGAGACTTTGTACTTCCATTCCTAGGTAATTATTTTCCTGTTTAAGGTATGGCATTTTCTTTTTTAGGAAACTTGTTTCCTTCAGCAAGTTTTTGTTTTAAACTGTTCATTTTTTCTCTCATTCTATTTCCTAACTTTTCCTTCTGAGTTTCTTGATATTTGTTTTTCTTTTCATATTTGGAGTTAGTTCTTCCAGGAATTTATTTGGGGCTTTATGTCCTTTCACATTTTCCTTTGGGACTTCACACATTTTCAATTTTACATTGCTGCCCTCTTCTGATCTTTTATTCTGGTCATTTCTCTTATTGAGATATTTTTCTATTGTCAGGCTTTTTCTTTGTCTTTCCCTCATTTTAGAGTTATTTTTCTCCTTTGATTTTGTTTACATGCTGAAGCTTAACTCCATTCCTGAGGTGGAGAGAATATTGTACCATGTCTATACTTTTCCTGGTATACACTTAGTTATCCCTGTCCCAGAATTGCACTCCACAGAGGTTGCTGGGTTAGTCTGCTCTGTGGAAGTTTGTTGCTGTTCAGTTGAACTGTCTGGGGTAAGGTTCTGCCTTTTTAGGTAAAATTCCTACCACTATTGCCTTTGCTGGGTCAAGCCTGGCTTCAATTCGGACTAGATAATGTAGGGTCACTTTCCTTTCCTTGCTGCTGCTTCTGTGTTGCATTATGTACTATTCTTATTCTTCAAAGGCTAAACCAACCTAGCTGTTCTCTTTCTCTTGCCATTCGTGCCTTATTGCATCCACCGAGATTTGTTCAATGCCCTGTCTCAATACCCCAGTGAAATAAAACCTCCTTGCTGTCTCCTATTATGGTTCTGGGCCAGAGAAGTGTTTTACTCCTTCTTCTGCTGTTTCTGTTGCTCCAGTATTTGTTTTGAGGTATTTTTATTCTTTTGTTGTCATTTGGAGGGTGTTCAGTGGCCTTGGAGTAATTCTTATTTCACCATCTTGGTCTAATTGGCTGATGCCACTGCCACAGCTGGCTACAGATAGTATTTTTGTACTTCAGATTTTTGAAGGTATTTGTGGAATGTTTGTTCTTTTCCTCTGCTGTTATTTGTTGTTGCTACATTAAGGCCTCCCTTCATTTTTCTGATCATACATATACTCAAATATATCCTATACTATTTCTTGAGTATAGATTCTCAGTGAAAATATGCTAGTTTACTCCCTCAATACTAATCCTTAATTTGTCTTTGTGTGTTATCTAGCCCATATTTGTTCTACATTATTTACGTTTTAACTTTTCCTGCATCTTTTCATTAACTTCCAAATGACCCATATATCAAAATGATTCATTCTAGAACTGTATTTTAAATTTCATTGAACTATTATTTAGAGTTTTGTGCCTCCATCTTTTTGCATGTATTCTACATTTTAAAATACTCATTTTTGGCTTTATATGTTAAAACATAAATGAAGTCCAGTTTATAAAGTATTCAGTTAACAAAACACTGAATATTAAGTAAAAGAAAAATACAAATAATACTCTCATCATTGGGCTCAATTTTTTTGTTTTGTTTTGCTTTTTATTCCTTATAAT
Organism: Gracilinanus agilis; assembly: GCF_016433145.1. NCBI lineage: Eukaryota > Metazoa > Chordata > Mammalia > Didelphimorphia > Didelphidae > Gracilinanus > Gracilinanus agilis. Next base: position 177,925,708 of record NC_058132.1, on the reverse strand, counting down.
TGATACTATAAGTTCCAATGCAGAGGAGCTGTAAGGGCTAGGCAGTTGGTATTAAATGACCTTCCTAGAGTCACAAAGCTAGGAAATATCTGAGGCCAGAGGACCTGCTGCTTCTGGGACTGGGTCTCTATCCACTGAGCATCCTAATTGTCACAGGCTCAGAGATTTAAAGAAACAAATCTTTACTTAACTATATGGCTTTTCAGTACCCAGACAGAACAACAAATAAGAAGTCTGTTAGCCTGAAATGTAAACTCTGAGGAAAGAATGGAGTTTTATATAACAAAATTTCATATGTCTGTAACATCTTACAAATTTTGGGATGGATGTATGTTTACCTATTGGCATTTTCTTTAAATCAGGCAGCATGGCATAGAGAATAGGGAGCTGAGTTCTGAGTCAGACACTTCAATTCAAATTCAGCTACTAAAACTCTGGGTGTGGTATCCCTGGCAAAGTCACTTAATTTTTCTAGTCAACTGATTAAGAGGATTAACTGCAGAGGATGTGCATATCTACATTAGTAGAAGAAATTTCTCACCAGATGCTCTGCACAAGAGTCAAATCATTGCTCCAGTCACTATCCTTATCTCCTGAGGCTATATGCATATTACACATTGAGAAATAAAGGTTAAATGACTTTTCTAAGATTATCCAATTAGCTAATGGTGAAATCACATTTCATGCCCAGATGTCCAGAAATAATCCAGTTTGTTTCTCATATGCTAAAGATGCCTAGATTTGTTTCTTTTTCCTTTTTACTTATGTATTTTTCACAATCTCTCAACTAAAAATTCATTTATTCCTCCCAGGCAACTGAGACTAGTCTCATCAAAACAGTAAGGTGAATGTGAAGTTTGAGTTTTAGTTTAACACAACTTTTAATTAAAAAAGAATTCTACCACCTAAGTTGGCTTAAAATTTAAAAATTCTAAATATATGCTTAAAAAACAACTTGTAATTAGATTATTATACTTAGTCCTGAAATTAGCAGAAATTAGCAGAATACTCACTCTTCCCTGAAGAGATTATAGTATTCCTGGTCATCTATATTATTATTCAGAGATATGACATTTTAAATGTATGTCTTCACTAAAATCTAAATCTATAACATAGCATTTATACATCCTGATAGACACTTTATCCAAAAATTGGATCTTTTACCTAACAAACAGGTTCAAGTTCAAGATATTTTTTAAGGAATTTAATTGATGCTGTGGCTATACAAATGCACTCACAAACACATGTGTGTATATATGCTAGAAGAAAACTCATGTAGATCAGAGCCACTTTGGATTAGGATATATGATAAGAAGATTCTCACATATGTCACAGAATTGAGCTCAAGACCATTGAAACAACTTTCATGAGATGATTTGACTAATTTTGCTATTTATATTATTGGAAAAATGCATGAACTTTGTAAAAAATGGGGAGAAATAATCATGAACCATAAAACATTAAAATTAATATAATTTTAGTATCATTTGGATGATTCTAGATGAACGATTTTAATCTGAGCACAAAAAAGTAGGTGGAAGTGAAATACAGAGGAATTTTATTTCCTATTTTTTTCTCTGCAATTTTATCTACCAATGTATTGGAATAAATTGATTAGATATCACTGATCAGACTAGAAGACTGCCAATGTCCCTTTCTGTTCAAATATTTTGTAATGACTAATATAGAAAACTTTCTTATTGATGACTCATTGATTATGTTCTAAATGGTTGCAAGATTTCATGCACTTAAGCAACCTGTCTTCTTGGAACTAGGGGTAAGCAAGGAAAGGCATAATATAATGAAGAATTTTTCATAATACTTTTTAAGTGCCTTTATTTTGCAAGTCAGAGTGCTGCATGCATTTTGCAAGTAAAAATGTGTTATGTATAGAGGTGTTAATAATAAGTCAGGTTACTCATATTATATTGAAGGTTTAAAGCCTCCAGTGGCCAGTAAGCTGAAGGGAACCTAAAGCAACCTCCACTAACATCCTAAGTGCACTGGCCCCTCTCCTTGGTCTTTACCTCAGGAGAGCACATGCAATGGGGCTCTCACAGGGGCCTCTTCTGGATGAGGCTGTGGTGAAGGTGTGAAGGAGAGCTACACCTGGGGAGCAATGGAGAGCCACCAACAATGGCTACAAACAAAAAAAAAAAACTATGTATGTGTATATATGTGTGTGTGTGTGTGTGTGTGTGTGTGTGTGTGTGTGTGTGTGTGTACACATATTTTTTAAATGGCCAAAAATACTGCCAAAAATGAGCTGAAAGATAGGAACTGTGACCAAGAGGATGAACTAGAAGAAGTGGGAACATTCTGGATGGCACGTGAAGACTTCTTGAAAAACAGAGCTAGCAAAAAGGGCAAGTACAATCTGAAAGTAGAGGGACTTTTTAAATGTTTAAAGGTTTTCTTGTATCTCTAGGAGGAGGAGGCAAGGGACTTCCACAATGTTAGCAGGAATAAACCTCAGGAATGCCCATCCAATGGCAGAACTCCATCTTGTACACTCACCCAGGCCACTGCCAAGCTTTCAGCAGAAACAAGGATATCCTTGGTCATATTGCAACCAATGGCCCTATGTTTCCCTTTTTTGGGGGTTGGAGTGGCAAAAAGATCACCAACACCAAAACCAGAGGGGAGAGCCTGCAGCATTCCTCCTCTGACCACAGCCTGCAAATGAAGGGCTATAGCACCAGTGCCTACTAGAAACAACTCTGTGCCTTAAACTGCACTGGACATCACTGGATTTTGAGGCATGTGGATACCTCCCAGCTCTAAGATCATATCTTTTGAGATTATGAAAGCACTACCTCACAAACATGAAGCCATTGCCCAGCAGCAACAGCAGCCGGCCATAGCAGTTTGGAGATGTAGGTGAGCAGGCAGCTTATTGGGATCCAGGATGAACCACCACAGAAGCCCCAAGTTTGCCTTTTTGTTTTATCTGGAAAAAGACAAGGGAGGCAGTTGAAAAGAAGGCAGATGTGCCATCTGAGAAGTGACTGGCTCTGGATTGCAAACAGCATGCACTGCCTCCTTTCACTTTGGCCAAAAAGTCAATAGCTCTGTTCTGAGTTCCTTGAGTGACAACAGGAAGGCAAATTTTTCATTGTCTCCTGGAAAACAGAATGTATTTGGCTAAGACATGATACATGGGAACCCTGCCTCTACCTTCTCTACCAAAATGTTGCAAATGGATCTGCTGGGGAGAACAAATGTAGAAAAGAAGAGTAGGAGGACTCAAAGTCATCTTTACTGAAGTTATTTGAAGAAATGAAAACTTTTAAAAAACAAGAGAATGAATATATGAAGGACATAGACCTGGTATGCATGGGCAGTTTAATATAATGGAAACTACTAACATAAAATTGATTATATCATTAAAAAAGTAGCAAAATTACAAAAATGACTAACAAAATGCAACACTTATTCCTATTAAAAATACTTGAAAGCATAGATGTAAATGACTTTTTTCTTAGAATAACAAATGTATATTAAAACCATCCACTAACATTATCTGTAATGGGCATAAGTTAGAAGTGTAGCTTATCAAATCAGGAGTCAAACAAGGATTCCTATTATCACCAATAATATTTAGTATTTATTAAAAATGTTAAGAACAGCAATAAGAGATAAAAAATAAATTGATAGAATGGGCAAAGAGATAAAACTATTTCTTTTCACGGAAGACACATATATAAAGGAAATACCAGAAACTCAACTAAAAGTTAATTGAAACTGTAAATAATTAAAAAATACCAAGATATGAAATAAACTCATGTAAATTATCAGCATTTGTATATATCACCAATGATATCCTAAAGAAGAGATAGTAAGGGATGATGCATTTAAAATAACATAGATAGGGGGCAGCTGGGTACCCCAGTGGTTTGAGAGTCAGGTCTAGAGATGGGAGGTTCTGGGTTCAAATCTGGCCTTAGATACATCCTGGCTGTGTGACCCTGGGCAAGTCACTTGACCCCCATTGCCCACCTTTACCACTCTTCCAACTAGGAGTCAATACATAGAAGTTAAGGGTTTTAAAAAAATAACATAGATTGAATAAAATACTTAGGACTATCTGCCAAAGAAAATTCAGAAATTACATGAACATAATTATAAAACATTTTTATACAAATAAAGTCAGATTTTTAAAATTGGAGAAATATTCACTGTTCCTGGGTAGGCAGAGTCAATATAATTTAAATGTCAATCTTAACTAAACAAATTGACTTATTCAATGCTATCCCAAACAAATTAACAAAAAATTCTTTTCTTAAACTAGAAAAAAATAAAATTTATTTGGAAATAACAAAAGGTCAAGAAATAAAGGAGGTTTGGCAGTACTAGATTTCAGACTGCATTATAAAACAGTAGTTATCAAAACTATCAGGTATTGACTAAGAAATAGAATAGTAGATCAGTGGAACAGACTGACAGACAAAAAACAGTTGTAAACCATTACGCTAATATTGTATGTGACAACAGTAAAATTCAACATTTTTGGGATAAGAATTTACTATTTGGTAAAAATTGTTGTGAAAACTAGAAAAGAGTCTGGTAGAAACTAGATATAGACCAATTTATTATACCATTTACTAAGATAAGATCAAAATGGATACATGACATAGGTAGAAATGGAGATATTATAAGCAGATTGATTGATAGGAGAAAAATTTTTGAGTTAATAGGACACAGTAATCATTGTGCATAATTTTGATTATGTTAAATTGAAAAGTTTTAGTACAAATAAAACAATATCCAAGATTTGGAATAATGAAGGAAGTTGGAGAAAAATCTTATAGTCAGTTTCTCAGATAGAGGTCTAATTTATACTGAAAATTTTGTCAAGTATATAAGAATATGTGCATTCTTCAATTGGACAAACGGTCAAAAATATGAAGTATTTGAAAAAAGAATTCAAAGCTATACATAAATATACGAAAAAACACTCTAAATCATTTTTGATTAGGGAAAGGCCAATCAAAACAACTCTGAGATATCATCTCTCACTTGTCAGATTGGCTAAAATAATAATCAAGGGGAAAATGACAAATGTTGGAGGGGATATAGAAAAATGGCAGCACTTAATACATTGTTGGTAGAACTATGAACTGATTCAATTTTTTTGGAAAGCATGTGGAGTTATATTCAGAGTTATAAAACTCTGTATACCTTTTGACACAGTAACATGTAAGGTTCATTTCCTACAGTGATTAGGGGGAAAGGAAAAGAACTTTTATTTTCTGAAATATTTGTAGCATCTCTCTTTGGTAGTAAAGAACTGGACATTGAAAGGATGCCTATCATTTGGAATAACCTAAACAAGTTGTGGCATGTCATAGTGATTCAATATAATCCTGAATATAATGGTTCAGCCCAACATGCCGTGCTTCCAAACATGTAAGAACTTGTTCATTGTTTGCACGCCCAACCCACCAATTATTTAGAAAATCACCACCCTACCTATGACAATATTCCTTAGGATCAAGAAGAAGGAGATTGCTGAGGAGCTGTGGGAAGCCAATAAGAGAATAGATAAAAATCTGAGACCCCTCTTTTGACACCTCTTATGATCTATACCTTTTCTTATTGGAAAAAAAAAAACATCATAGACTTATTGAAAAGCTTTGAGTCCTTAGCAGACCAGCAACTACTGAGTTAAAAATTTCTCTCCTTGATAATTAAGAAGCCTGAACTCTAAAAAATATAGTCAAGGCTGGACACAAAGATAGAGATAAGACTGAAGCCAGATTTTATCTGACCAGGTCCAGATCTGTAAATCAGGAAGACAGGACTCAATTAGTAAACATCTCCATGAAATATATTTCTTCTCCCAGAATTAATCCCTACTAATTGGTGGTTGGAATTTGGCCCTTGTCCTTGTACCTATATCTCTACTTTTTAGACTTTAATGGATTGTGTATGGTAACCCCTTCACAGCTGTGACTCTTTCTTTGTGTTCTTTGTTTGAAACCAGTATAAAATAAAGTCCAAATCCCATAGCGTTAGATCAGCATGGGCTAACCACTAGTCTGATTGTTCTCATTTTCTTTTTCCTGTCTTAAGAACTGATGCCACAAAACGCCACACAGAACCCCTACCATAGAGGGAACTGGCTCTCTATAAGGAGCTGCACAAAATTCTATTGGTGAAGAAAATATGGAGCCAAAGGTACCAGATGGAAAGAAGCTCTCAAAGGCTCTACTGGTACTGAGTAGCTGCTTATTCTCCTTTAATTCTATTCTTTTTATTCTTAACTCTCTACTTTGAAATTATATAAACTGAGAAGGATTTTGAAAGGGTTTATGGGGGAAAGATATATGATAAATAAAAATCCTTTTTTTAATCATATGGTCAAAGAGATGACTCTGGGCTGCCCAGAAGGCTATGTGAGTCCCACAAAGCTGTGCATTATAATTGTAAATATTACTACAGAAACAACTTGCCTCTTGGCAAAGGACAACCGTTTTGAAATCTGGAGGTGATCAACCCAGGAGTCTGGCCACCAATGAATTTTTTTCAGCTCTACTTAATAAGGAAGATCTAAAATATAAATAGGAATTATGATTTTAGGAGTTTAAAAAAGGGAGTGTTCACTGATACAAATCACATCATAGATCCATAAAGTTTGGGTTAAGAAGTGACGTTGCAATAAAAAGAAGTAATAACAGATGGCAAAAGGACATATAGAAGAGTTCGGAGGGACATATGAAAGGATCAGAAGAGTACATGAGATATAGAGAAAGTATGACAAAGTGGAAGGTAAATTGAGAAATTAATTTTCAAAAGCCTTCTCACAATAGGAGGAATAGAGGGCTTCTATTGAAATTGGATGGTAGGGTAGAGTTAGAGTTGAGGAATGAGAAGTTTTGGGATAGCTGCCATATCAAATATTTTTAATGAGGCAAAAGATTCCTGAACAGCAGAATGAGTCCAGGTGAGTTTACAGGACCTGGATAAAGTTTGTAGATTCAGGGAACATTTTTTCCCTCTCTGTATAATGATTGTCTCAAAAGCCATGGTGGGAGGGATTAGCAGATGGACTACCAGAGGGAGTAGTAAAACTCAGCTGGATAAGGAGAAAAGTAAAGAAGAAAAACAGCAACAGGCAACTTTGATGACCATTTTGGATGGCAAAAATAAAGAAGGAAAAATTTTGTATTTTTAAAAATATAAAATTATCAATTAGCTATTTCAAAGATTTTAATTTGTTGATCTGTATTTTTTCTCATCTCTCCCCATCCCCTCTATCTTCTGTGAGCATGAACACCCACCCACAAACACATACTTAAATGGAATACGCTTAAGTGATGATAGGCAGATTTCTTAATTAACTAAAGGCTGAGAAAAGGCCATAACTTCCTCCAAATCAAATCATGTGCAAACATTTTTGTTGCACAGATGGGAAAGGAAGTTGAGACATCTGAGAAAAGAAAATGACTTTTACAGTTTCTCTTCACATTCTCATCCTCTTTTCCATTTTAGTTTCTAATGAGGGAGGATACATAAGCATCTTAACACATGGCTCTGAAGCAGAGCTGGGCCAGTTCAAAAAAACCTTACTTCACAGTGAATTGTGCATCTGAGATTGAAATCCAGTAGACTGCTGGCTACTTCTGAGAATATATTTATTTCCCATTCTTATTGTTTGGTCACACTTGGATACATTTTTGTGACTCCTATTCCTAATCAAATTCTCATTTCAGGGAATAATTTATTGGAACTCTTTACTTCTAGCATAGTCTTCTTTTGTCAAAACCTAGAATACCTAAAAGCTGTCACTTCAAATTCAAGACACTGTCATCATATCTAAAAGCTATGTGCAATTAGAATTAATATGAACATTATAGACTTTTTAGAACTGGAAGCTGCCATAGAAGTTACACACTCTGAGGAAACAAAGGTTTTGAGGTAATAAGTGATTTACCCAATGACACACAACTAATTAATGGAAGAGTCAATACCCAAAGCTGCAAACAATTTAATATTACTTCTTTTCCACCATCCTCATTCCTTCCAGCATAATCTCTTTTACCACTAGGATCAAATACAAAATACTCTCTTTGACATTCAAAGTTTTTTCATGAACTAGCACCCTTCTACCTTTCTAGTATTCTTATATTTCATTCCTCCAAATGTACCTTTTGATCCAATGACTCAAACATCCTGGCTCTTCTGGAAAGAAGACACTCCATCTTGTCCCTCTGAGCATTTTCTCAGACTGTTCCCCCAAGCCAGGAAGCTCACCCTCTCCTATTTCAACTACTGGCCTCCCTGCCTTCCTTTAAGTCACAATTAAAATTCTTTTTACTGGAAGCCTTTCCTATGCTTAATTCTGGTATCTTTCCTCCCTCTGTAATTATTTCCTATTAATCGTGTACGCATATATCTCCTACATATGTATGTGTGCATGTGTACACTGCTTTGTATATATTTGTTCGCATATTATTTCTAGCATTCAGTGTTAAATGATTTCCAGGCAGGGACTGTTTTTTGCCTCTTTCTGAATCTCCATATTGTTCCTTTGCATAATTCCTGCCATATATTAGGTGCTTAATAAATATTAATTGCTTAGGAATTTTAAAATAAAAAGCAAATGCAAATTTATGCAAACAATGGGAACTTTTCATCTTTCATATGTTTGTATCACAATGGCAGAAAATGTCTTCAAAATAAAAAACTGAAATATAGTTTAAAGAAACCAATAATGTCCTTACTACATCCCAAAGGAAAAAAAATACTGGCTTTCTGTTCAGAATACTTGAATTCCAATCCCACTTCTATTAGTACCTGTGTGACCCACTTCTCTCTGAGCCTCAGTTTCCTCATCTACAGATGAACTTTAAGGTCCTTTACAACTTTAAACGTATGAACTCATTTTGCTCTCATTTTGGTACCAATCAGATAACTATTCACTGATATTTTCAATTTATCTCTGAATTAAGAATTTATTACCTCAAAGTATCTTCAAGATTTAATATCCCTTGTGAATTTCCTGGTAGTGCCTAGGGTATCTGGCATTAATCAACATCTAATGAATTTATAATGGCAAAGTAATGACTGTATAAGCCAAGTAAACATTATATGGTATAACTTGTCCCAAAGTGATCTCCGTTAAGTGCAAGGGGGCATTGCTATATAGTATGATAATTGGTTATTGGAGCACTGAAGTACTATATCCAATGCAAGCCAAATCCATGTCAGGACATCCCGTTCAATTAGTTTGTAAGATCCCATAAAAATGTAAAATCACTTCAGGAAATGCTGTAGTTCATAACCAATTAATGAGCCCTCTGGGGATCCTCATACAGCCCACCAAGAGTTAACAGTATAAAAAAGAATCTCTCTTTTTCCCTTTAGGTACATAAATGGCTTTAGCTACCAACTAGAGACAAACGCAAGTAAATACTTTTGGATCCCTTGGCTGCTATGGTTTGCCCCAAGGTGAAAGATTATGAATTGCAACCCATCATTTTTGTGCCTATTGCAACGTGCTTAATTGATACCAGATACAGTTAAGAAATCTTTCCTGTACTTGAAATTCCTACATGAAATAGGCATCATCTTTGTTTACTTATCCTCTTTAAAATGAGAACCCGTGATGGCAAAACCATGCTATGCTTGTAAATCAAAGAGATCTTGATTCAAATTCCAAAGAGTTCTTAATAGTTAAATTGGACACTTAGCTATCCTAAACCTCAGTTTTCTTCTCAGTAAAAGGAGGCTAATTATATTTTTAGCACCTGCTTTGCAGGATTATTGTAAAGGAATCACACTGTAACTCTCACAACATTATGGAAATGAGTTAAGTTAATAATAATGGCGTTGAATAAGGTGAGAGTATGATAAATTTAAAGTTAAAAGGTATTTTAGTCTGGACAGGTAGGTGAGGAACTCAATAGGGCACAAGACCTGCAGTCAAGACAACCTGAGTTCAAATGTGGTCTCAGACACTCACTAGCCACGTTAACTCTGGGCAAATCACTTCATCTTTCTCAAGTTATTTCCTCACATGTAAAATGGGAAAAATAGTAGTACCCCTCTGAAAGGGTAATTATGAAGCTCAAAAGGGATCCCATATAAAGCACTTTGTAAATACTAAAATGCTCTAGAAATACTAGCTATGTGTTCCTGTTCATGCTCCTGATCTTCAGCTCACTCTACTGAATCTGCTCAGGAATTGTCTTCATATGATGCTCATCTCCTTTAGAAATACATAGCCATGATACCAGCAGGTGTGAGAAAAAATATGGATTCAATCAGTCAGTCACTAAGCATTTGCATTTATTAGGCACTAAAAAAGGCAAAAGGGAGCTTCCGACTCAGAGATGGAATACTAAAGGGCCTTTAAGTGATAATCTTTGGGTCACATTTCATATTCTAATGTTGATATTCTTATATTGGCACTAAATGTTCAGGTGTAGCTTACAGGCATGGACAGAAAGAACCCTAATCCAGTACTTACTGAGTACTGATATGATATAATAAAAAGATCTTGCCAAATTTACCTGGAAATTCCTTTTTCTCCAATTTTTTAAATCTAAGTCTATGTTTGTGCCATAAATCTTCAAGTTGACTTTTCAATGACAAATATTTTTATGTTATTCTATATGTGTGTAAGTATATGCAAATACCTACATGCACACACATATATATATATATATATATATAGTGTGTACATGCATGTATATGTATGTACATATACTCACATACACATTGCATCAATTTATTTTCTTTTGTAAAACTACCATGTCTTGGATTTTACCTTCTTTGGTAGAAAGCACTAACATTTCTATGTTAAAAGGAAATACAGAACAATAACATTCATATGATTTACATGCATGCTTAGTTCATAGAGTCAAATATAAGGTTTTATGTATATGAAAAGGTATCAAAAATACATACAACTTGGGGTTAAGATGGTGGCAGAGCAGAGGCAGGGCAACTTTCTCTCCTTACCAGTGGATATAGAGTACATCCAAAGGACAAGAAAACAAAATCCAGATGAAAGAAGGGACCCCACAATAGGGATCAGTATTGAAGATATGTGGGATTTGGATACTTCCACACTATAAGGGGGGGAAATAGCTCCCATCAAAACACAAGCAGATCAACCCTCCCCCACCCCACCCACAGTACCAGAGTCAGAGAGTAGCCAGAGCCAGAGTTAGAGCCAGAGGGGGTACAAAATCTAGCCCCTAGTCAGATAGCTGGCACTACTAGGAGCTTTCTCCTGAGAGCAGCAAGACCTGAGATCCCAGGTGGCTGGAAAACTCAGACCTTGGACATGGGAGTGGGGCTAAGAGAGGCAGCAGCAGTGCCCAGCTCTCTTAGACTTAGTGGAAAATCTCAGGTAGAGGAGCAAGTGTGAGCCAAGTTCCGGGCTCTGGGCAGCTTACTAGGAACACAGGGGCTGGACCGTGAAAACACCTAGATCAGAGATGCCTGGAGGGTCCACAGAGAAGCCTGAGACTCACAAAGTAGCCTCAGCCAAAAAACTGCTTCCTAACTCCGTACAAAGAGAATCAGATTGCCTTACTTGGCCTTCTGGCAGATAAAACATAAGGATGCCAATCAAGGCCAAAGAAAAAATAAACAAGAAGTCCAAGAAAAAAACTTAAACACTTGATAACTTCTTCAAAGAAAAAACCCAGATAACAGAGGAGGACAAACAATTAAAGACATCCAAACTTTCACAAAAAATGAAAATGGGTCACAAGATCTTGAAGACTTCAAATCTGAGATTATGAGAAAGATGGAAGAGATCTGGCAAGAAAATAACAGTTTAAAAGGCAGAATTTCTCAACTGGAAAGTGAGGCTCAGAACTCAAATGAATTGATTAGCAAAGTGAAGACCAGAAATAACCAGTTGGAAGCCTTGAAGAACCAGATAGATGAGACTGAAAAGGAAAACCATTCTCTAAAGGCTAGAATTGGGCAATTAGAAGCCAATGTTCTCTCAAGACAGCAAGAACAAATAAAGCAAAGTCAAAGGACTGATAAAATAGAAGGAAACATGAAATGGCTCACTGAGAAATTGACAGATCAAGAAAACAGGTCTAGAAGAGACAATCTGAGAATAATTGCTCTTCCTGAAAAACAAGAAATTAAAAGAAATTTGGACTCCATACTAAAAGAAATTATTCAGTAAAACCGCCCTGAAGTTCTACAAGAGGGCAATATAGACATTGAAAGGATCCATAGGTCACCCTCTACACTAGACCCTGAAAAGACAACCCCCAGAAATATAATAGTCCAATTCAATAGCTTCCAAGTAAAAGAAAAAATATTACAAGACGCCAGAAAGAGACAATTCAGATATCAAGGGGCACTAATCAGGATCACACAGCAGCCTCCACACTAAAAGACCATAAGTCTTAGAATATGATATTCAGAAAGGCAAGTGAACTGGGTCTACAACTAAGGATGACCTACCCATCAAAACTGACTATATATAGGGTTCCAGGTTAAGATGGAGGCAGAGTAAGAAGCAGCTCTTAACCTCTCCTGACCAAAACACACAAAACTCCTCAAGGGGACATAAAAACAAGTCTAGACGAACGGAGGAACCCCACAACAGGGCACAGCGTGGAAGGTACGTGGAATCGAGGCATTTCCATGCTATAAAGGGGTGAAACAGCTCTCACTAAATTGTGGGCTGAGCAACCACCCCACCCCCAACCCCTCCACACACATCTATAGCGCCGAAGCCAGCTAAAAAGAAATAGAGCAAGTTTGGGGCACCGATCGAGTCATTGGCAGCTCTGGGGCCTGTTCCTGAGAGCAGCAAGATTTAGGACCCAAATAAGCCAAAAAACGCATGCGAAATCTGAGCGAGGGAGCAGAGAGTGGACGTCGGGTGCAGAGCGTGGGCTGAGAGAGCAGGCACTGCGGAGGCCTGGGTAGAGGCAGACATAGCCAGGAACTAAAGCCTGAGTGGGGAACCAGCGTGGACAGGTATATGACTGTGGAAGCAGCGTCCTGAGACTTGTAAAGGAACCTCCCGCAGAGGATCAAGCAAGGGGCCCCACCAGGGGGCTTGACCTTGGAAAATACCAGAACTCAGACCTCAGGAGCCAATAGACCGCAGACAGACACTGAGCGCAAGGATAAACCTGAGAAGCTGATGGGCTAATGATGGCTACCCAGTCTCAGGAAGCTCAGAAGAGAAAGAATAACAACAAGAAAAAGAAGCCTTTAACACTCGAAAACTTTTACACAGATAAAATCCAGACAACCAAGCAAACAGAGGAGGAAAACAAACAAGCATCCGGACCCTCCTCAAATAAGGAAAACTCCTCACAAACTATGAAAGAGTTCAAAACTGAGATTCTGAGGAAGATGGAAGAGATCTGGCAAGAAAATAACAGTTTAAAAGGTAAAATCTTGCAATTGGAAATCGAGGCCCAGAAATCAAATGAACTGATAAGCAAATTGAACCAGATTGAAAAAGAAAACCAAAAGATCATAGCTGAAAACCAGTCTCTAAAGGCTAGAATTGAGCAGTTAGAAGCTAATGATCTCTCAAGACAACAAGAACAAATAAAACAAAGTCAAAAGACTGAAAAAATAGAAGGAAACATGAAATATCTCAATGAGAGAGTGACAGACCAAGAAAACCAGTCTAGAAGAGACAATTTGAGAAAAATTGGTCTTCCAGAAAAACCAGAAATTAATAGAAACCTGGACTCCATACTAACAGAAATTATTCAGCAAAACTGCCCTGAAGTCCTACAACAAGAGGGCAATATAGACATTGAAAGGATTCATAGAACACCTGCGGCATTCGATCAAGAAAGGAAAACACCCAGAAATATCATTGCAAAATTCAAGAGTTTCCAAGCAAAAGAAGAAAATCTTACAAGAAGCCAGAAAGAAACAATTCAAATATCAAGGAGCACCAATCAGGATCACACAGGATCTGGCAGCCTCCATGCTAAAAGATCGCAAGGCTTGGAATACGATATTCAGAAAGGCAAGAGAGCTGGGCCTGCAACCACGGATCAATTACCCATCAAAACTGACTATATATTTCCAGGGGAAAGTATGGGCATTCAACAAAATTGAAGAATTCCAGGTATTTGCACAGAAAAGACCAGGGCTAAATGGAAAGTTTGATATCCAACCACAAAAATCGAGAGAAACTTGAAAAGGTAAATAAGATACAGAGGGGAAAGAAAGAAAACTTATAATTTTTAAATTATGCCTTTTTAAGGGCATCAGTGAGATCTAATTATCTGTATTCCTATGTAGAGAAATGTTATGTTTAATTCTCTGTAGTGAACTCTATTCACTATAATAATATTCACTATTATAGTAATCAGAAGAATAATTCACAGGGTGAGGGTGGAACACTAAATAATCTAAGATGGCATGCGGGATGCGGAAGAGGGGGTGAATAGCAGGGGACACCAAGAGAAACTTGAGTGAATAAGAAAATAGGATATTCTATTACACACAAAGAGGGCATGGGAGGGAGAGGGGACAAATACTACTATAAGAAGGAGAGGAAGAGAGCATAAAGAGGTAATAATAATCAAGTGGCATAGCATCCAAATTCATAAAGGAGAAACTGGCAGAGCTCAAGAAGGAAATAGATAGTAAAACCATACTAGTGGGAGATCTAAATATTCCTCTGTCAGATCTAGATGCCATTCTGGCTGGCAATTTGGAATCATGCTCAAAGGGCTATAAAAGAATGCCTGCCCTTTGATCCAGCCATACCATTGCTGGGTTTGTAGCCCAAAGAGATCATAGATAAACAGACTTGTATGAAAATATTTATAGCTGCTCTTGTTGTGGTGGCAACAACCTGGAAAAGGAGGGGATGTCCTTCAATTGGGGAATGGCTGAACAAACTGTGGTATATGCGGGTGATGGAATACTATTGTGCTAAAAGGAATAACAAACTGGAGAAGTTCTAGGCAAACAGGAGAGACCTCCGGGAACTGATGCAGAGCGAAAGGAGCAGAGCCAGAAGAACATTGTACACAGAGACTGATATACTGTGGTAAAATCGAATGTAATGGACCTCTGTACCAGCAGCAATACAATGACCCAGGACAATTCTGAGGGATTTATGGTAAAGATGCTACCCACATTCAGAGGAAGGACTGCAGGAGAGGAAACATATAAGCAATGCAACTGCTTGAATGCACAGGTCGGGGTGGACATGATTGGGGATGTGGACTCAAAATTACCATACCAATGCAACCACCAACAATTTGGAAATAGGTCTTGATCAAGGACACATGACAAAACCAGTGGAAATGTGCGTCGGCCATGGGAGGGGGGATTGTGGGGGGTGAAGGGGAAAGTAGGAGCATGAATCATGTAACCATGTTAAAAATGATTATTAATAAATGTTAATAAAAAAAACTGACTATATACTTCCAGGGGAAATTATAGGCATTCAAAAAGATCGAAGATTTCTAAGTATTTGCACAGAAAAGACCAGGACTAAATGGAAAGTTTGATATGTAACCACAAAAACCAAGAGAAACATGAAAAGGTAAATAAGAAACAGAGGGGAAAGAAAGAAAATTCTTATTCTTAAATTTAACCCTTTAAGGGCCTTAATAAGATAAAATTATTTGTATTCCTATATGGAGAAATATTATGTGTAATTTTCAAAAACTATATTGGCCATTATAATAATTAGAAGAATTATCCATAAGGAGAAGTTGGAGCACTAAATGGTCTAAGATGAGATGGGGTGGGGAAAAAAGAGGGGAAAAAAGGGACTGGTGGGGAGGGAAGCAATACTATGGACGGAGAGGTCTGGGGTGGGGAGTGCAGTGTACCTTTAAAGAACAATAAGAGGGGAATAAGAAGGGTGGGGGAGAAAGGGAAGTACAAAAAGGGAGGGGATTACATGAACTGTTGAAAAGAAAACACTGGTATAGAAGGAAATAGTGAAAGAAGAAAGGACAGAACTAGTAGAGAGAATCAAAATGTCTGGGAATGAACAGTTGATAATTATAACTCTGAATGTGAATGGGATGTACTCGCTCATAAAACAGAAGGAGATATAAGAGTGGATTAGAAACCAAAATCCTACCATATGTTGTCTACAAGAAAAACACATGAGACAGAGACATACATACATACAGTGAAAATGAGAGGATGGAGCAAAACCTTTTGGGCTTCAAGTGAGACAAAGAAGGCAGGGGTGGCTATCATGATCTCTGAAAGAGCCAAAGTAAAAAATAGATAAGCATAAAAGAGATAGGGAAAGTAACTACATCCTAGTAAAAGGCAGTATAAACAATGAAGAAACATTAATACTCAATATGTATGCACCAATCAGTATAGCTTCCAAATTTCTAAAGGAGAAGGTAGTGGAGCTCAAGGACAAAATAGATAGCAAAACTATACTAGTGAGGGACTTCAACCTTCCCCTATCAGGTCTAGATAAATCAAACCGAAAAATAAATAAGAAAGAGGTAAGACAGGTGAATGAAGTCCTAGAAAAATTAGTTTTAATTGATATGTGGAGAAAAATAAATAGGGACAAATAGAAATACACCTTCTTTTCAGCATCACATGAAACATTCACAAAGACAGACCATGTAATAGGGCATAGAAATATTGCAAACAAATGCAAAAGAGCAGAAATAATAAATGTAACCTTCTCAGATCATAATCCAATGAAAAGTTATTAGTAATAATACATGGAGTGTCAAACCAAAAATAATTGGAAATTAAATAATATGATTCTCCAAAATAATTTAGTGGAAGAACAATTCACAGAAACAATTAATAATTTCATTGAAGACAATGACAATGATGAGACATCTTACCCAAACCCATGGGATGCAACCAAAGCAGTTCTAAGGGGAAAATTTATATCACTGAGTGCATATATTAACAAATTAGGGGGGGGGTAGAGGTTAATGAATTGGGCATGCAACTTAAAAAATAGAAAATGAACAAATTAAAAATCCTCAGATGAAAACTAAATTAGAAATACTAAAAAACAAAGGAGAAATTAATAAAATTAAAAGTAAAAGAACTATTGAATTAATAAATAAGAATAGAAGCTGGTATTTTGAAAAAAACAGATAAAATAGACAATGTACTGGTAAATCTAATTAAAAAAAGGAAAGAAAACCGAATTAACAGCATCAATGATGAAAAGCGAGACCCCACCTCTAATAAAGAGGAAATTAAGGCAATCATTAAAAACTATTTTGCCCAATTATATGACAATAAATTTAGCAATATAGGTGATATGGATGAATATTTACAAAAATATAAATTGCCTAGATTAACAGCATAAGAAATGGAATACTTAAATAATAAGATATTAGAAAAATAAATTGAACAAGCCATCAAAGAACTCCCTAAGAAAAAATCACAAGGACCAGATGAATTCACAAGTGAATTCCATCAAACATTCAAAGAACAATTAATCCCAATACTATACAAATTATTTGATATAATGAGCCAAGGAGGAGTTTTACCAAACAACTTTTATGAGACAAATATGGTCCTGACTACAAAACCAGGTAGATCAAAAATAGAGAAAGAAAATTACAGACAAAACTCTTTAATGAACATAGATGCAAAAAGCTTAAGTAGAATACTAGCAAAAAGACTCCATCAAGTGATCAAGATGGTTATTCATCATGGTCAGGTGGGATTTATACCAGGAATGTAAAGATGGTTCAACATTAGGAAAATCATCCACATAATTGACCATATCAACAAGCAAATCAACAAAAATGACATGATTATCTCAATAGATGCTGAAAAAGCCTTTGACAAAATACAACACCCATTCCTACTGAAAACACTAGAAAGTATAGGAATAGAAGGTCCTTTCCAAAAAATAATAAACAGTATATACCTAACAACATCAACAAGCATCATATGCAATGGGGATAAATTAGAAGCTTTTCCAGTAAGATCAGGTATGAAACAAGGAGGCCCTCATTACCTCTATTATTTAGCATTGTACTAGAAACACTAGCAGTAGCAATTAGAGAATAAAAAGAAATTGATGGTATTAAAATAGGCAAAGAGAAGACTAAGCTATCACTCTTTGCAGATGATATGATGGACTACTTAAAAAATCCTAGAGAATCAACTAAATAGCTAGTAGAAATAATCAACAACTTTAGCAGAGTTGCAGGATACAAAAAAATGCACATAAATCATCAGCATTTCTATATATTTCCAGCACATGACAACAGCAAGAGATAGAAAAAGAAACACCATTTAAAATCACCCTAGACAATATAAAATACTTAGGAATCTATCTACCAAAACAAACACAGGAATTATACGAACACAACTACAAAACACTTTCCAAAGAATTAAAACTAGATCTAAACAATTGGAAAACCATTGATTGCTCATGGGTAGGATGATCTAACATAATAAAAATGACCATTCTACTCAAATTAATTTACTTAGTTATTGCCATAACTATTAAACTACCAAAAACTCTTTTACTAAATTGGAAAAAAAAACTATAACAAATTTCATTTGGAAGAACAAAAGATCAAGCATATCAAGGAAAATAATGAAAAAAATTGTGAAGGAGGGTGGCCTAGCAGTACAAGATATTAAACTACATTATAAAGCCACAGGCATCAAAATGATATGGTACTGGCTAAGAGACAGAAAGGAAGATTAGTGGAAAAATTTGGGGTAAATGATGTCAGCAAGACAGTGTATGGTAAACCCAAAGAGCCCAACATTTGGGACAAAAATCCACTATTTGACAAAAACTATTGGGAAAACTGGAAAACAATATGGGAGACCTTAGGTTTAGATCAACATCTCACACTCTAAAAAAAGATAAATTCAGAATGGATGAGTGACTTGAATATAAAGAAGTATACTATAAGAAAATTAGGTGAACATTGAATAGTATACCTCTCAGATCTATGGGAAAGGGACGATTTTAAAACCAAGTAAAAGTTAGAAAAAGTTACAAAATGTAAAAGAAATAATTTTGATTATATTAAATTAAAAAGTTTTTGTACAAACATAAACAATGCAACCACGATCAGAAGGGAAACAACAAACTGGGAAAAATGTTTATAACAAAAAACTCTGACAGATGTCTAATTACTCAAATATAAAAGGAGCTAAATCAACTATATAAAAAATCAAGCCATTCCCCAATTACTAAATGGGCAAGGGACATGAATAGGCAATTTTCAGATAAAGAAATCAAAACTATCAATAAGCATATGAGTAGATGTTCTAAATCTCTAATAATTAGAGAAATGCAAATCAAAACAATTCTGAGGTATCACCTCACACCTAGCAGATTGGCTAAAATGATAGCAGGGGAGAGTAATGAATGTTGGAGGGGATGTGGCAAAATTGGGGCATTGATGCATTGCTGGTGGAGTTGTGAACTGATCCAACCATTCTGGAAGGCAATTTGGAATTATGCCCAAAGAGTGATAAATGACTGCCTGCCCTTCGATCCAGCCATAGCATTGCTGGGTTTGTACCCCAAAGAGTCACAGATAAACAGACTTTACAAAGATTTTTATAGCCTCGCTTTTTGTGGTGGCAAAAAACTGGAAAATGAGGGTATCCAGTTCTTTACGGATAAGACTTTATAGACATTTTTACTCTCCATCTTTCACATCAGTCTTTAAACCATTCATTCATTTAAAAAAAGTACTGTGTCTTAGGCAGAGAAAAAGTTGATGATAAGTCTTAACCATTTATGAAGTTGAAAAAGATATGATCAAGCTTTGATTATCCCTAAAAAACATTGTACAGTGAGTAAAAATGAATATTTATGCCCTGAAAAGATAACTAAGAAACAGAATTTGTGGAAAATATATAGTTTCTTGCATAGAAGTCTCATATCAAAAATATCTAAAGAACTTTGTAAAAATTATAAGAATAAGACATATCCTTCAATTGACAAATGGGCAAAAATATGAAAAGAAAATATTCAGAGGAAGACATCAAAGCCAGATATAGAAATATGAAAAGTATCTTAATCACTAATTAGAGGAATGTAAAGAAGACAGTTTTGAGATTTCATCTCACACCTGTATCAGTTTGACAAAAAGGAAAAACTTACAAATGTTGAACGGGTTGTTGGAAAATGGGGACATTAATACATGGCTGGTAGAACTGTGAAGAGACAATCTGGAATCATACCAACAGAGATGTAAAACTGTGTATACCCTTCGACCAAGTAATACCATTTTTGGATCTGTTTCCCCAAGGAGATCAAGGAAAAAAAGGAAAGAACCTATATGTGACAAAGCATTTATAGCAGCTCTCTTTGGGGTGACAAACAATTAGAAATTAAGGGGATGCTCATTATTTGGGGAATGGTTCAACAAATTGGGGTACATTATTGTGATTAAATCTTATTGTTCCATAAGAAACAATGACCAGGCTTATTTAAAAATTTTAGAAAGAACTACATGAAATAATGAACAGCACAATGAGTAGAACCAAGGGAACATTATATAATTCTACAGACTTAGTACTTGAAGAATGACTTGTGAGTTTAAAGTGAAAAATAAAAACATGGAAGACATAATCAATCTATTTATTTATCTATCTATCTATCTCTATCTCTCTATCTTTCTGTCTGTCAGATGTCTTCTATGCTGAGGAGAGAGGAGGGATGGTATGAGGTACTTACAAATAAATTATATTAAAACAAAAACTAACTAAGGATAGGAGATGAATGGATTCATGTGCATACATTCTTCACAGATAACATTGTCTTGACATGCTGGCAACAGAAAATGATCAGTGAGTTAATCAATTATTGTGAGTGCCTCATGCCCAGCCCTGGACCAGTACTCTATTGAGAATCACTTTGAAACAGTTTTCTGCAGTAAAGGATCCATTCTCAATAGGTCTTGATTGATGACAAATGTAAAAACCAGTGGAAATATGTGCTGGCTACAGAGGGTGTGGGGGGTTGTAGGGGTTAAGGAGAGACTAAGAACATGAATCATGTAACCAGGGAAAAATTTTCTAAAAATAAAAATAAAAAAATAAAGAATCCATTCTCACCTCACAACTATCAAACTGTCTAATATGAGAAAAAAAGGAAATAATAAATGTAGAAATGGATGTAGAAAAACTGGGATACTAATACACTGTTGGTAGAGTTGTGAACTGATACAACACATTCTGGAGAGCAAACTAGAATCATGTTCATAGAGCCATTAAATTGCACATCCTCTTTGATCTAATAATACTACTATGTAGTCTGGCCTAAGGTGACCAGATATAGGAGAAAAGAACCTACTTGTACAAAAATATTTGTCTCAGCTCTTATTGTGATGGCAAAGAACTGGAAACTGAAGTAATATTCAATGGGGGAATGGCTGACAAGTTGTGGTTTATGATTGTAATGGAATACTATTGTGCCATAAGAAACAACGAACAAGACAATCCAAAAATAACAAAATAAAACTGTAAAGACTTCATGAAGTAATGCAAAATGAAATGAGCAGAACTGGGAGAATGTTGTATACAGTAACAAGAAAATATGAGCCATGATCAACTGTGAATGACTTAACTTTTGTCAACAAAGACAACTCCAAGGGACTCATGAGGAAAAATGCTATCCACCACCAAAAAGGAAAGTGAACTTGATGAATTCTGAAAACACATTGAAGCACACTAATCCTTACTTTACTTAAGGAATTTTTTCTTCTATAAGTGATATGTGTTCTCTTTCACATCATGAAAGACATGGAAATATGTATGATATGATAAACCATGTATAATCTATATCATATTACTTGCCATATTGGGGTTTGAGGCAGAATGAGATGGACAGAGAGAATATGGATTGCAAAATGTTCAGTGTGATTATTAAAAATTGTATCTATATGTAATTTGGGGCAAATGTTTTTAAAAATAAAATACAGCCCATCTTGTTAGATATGTGAATAGACAGATATCTTATAGATCTGCACAATCCTTGCTGTGAGGATGAAAGTAGATCCTGCCTCTGACATTCACTTTGGGTATGATCTTGAGTAAATAAGTTTCTCTAGTTCTTAGTTTCCTTATCAGTAAAATGAAGAGGTTTGGCTAAATGCCTGCTAGTTTCCTTTTTAGCAATGAATCTGTCATCTTAAGACAGCTTTGCACATCATTTGCTTTGCAGAAAATATATATATTGGGTCAGAAGAATAGTGAACACTAAATAAGAAGGTATAGTCAGAAATATATATATATATATATATATATGTATATATATATATATTAATGTTGCTATGTTTCATTTCTCAGAGGAAAAGATCATCATTATTATTATTATTACTTTATTATCATTATTGAATAAATAATTAAAACATTATTAATATAACCCAGATATACATAGCAATTTCTACATATTTTCAAATATATCTGTTTTGTTGTTGCTCATGAAAGAATTATTCATCTCAGTAATTATTGTATTCTAAAATCTACCCCTTAAAAAACTACAATTCTATGGGTAGGCCTTGGAGAGAGTTAATGGATGTCAATTTAAAAAGTGTCTATTTTGCTTCAAGAAACATCAAATGTCTCACCCTGCCTACATGGTTTGGGTTCCACCCACAATGAAAGTAGCTATCAGCAATGATCCTGTCAATTCCTTCTGTTATGTTTCAGCATAAATCCACCCTCTTTTCCAGGATCTATTGCAAGTAGAATTTTCTTACCATTACAGCTAAGTACTAAAAAAAAATGCTAGTTTTTTTGTTGTTTTTAAAACACTTTAAAAGACAAGGTACAAGGACATATTGTATGTTACTATTGTGGAATAAATGATTAAAGTATTATTAATATAACCCAGATATAAATAGTAATTTCTACATGTTTTCTCAGAATATTTACACTGGGAGCAGAAGTAAAATTATGAGAAATCCCCTTCATCTGTCCCCAAATCCCTATTTTAGGGACTAGAACAGAAATGGAAATGTGGTATATGGTTATTTACACACACAACAAAAAATTATTTATCCAGAAATTTTTTCTTTCTATGCCCAAAACAAGTAGAAGTCTACTGGATGAATTAAAGAGTATAATGGATATAAAATCAAAAGACCTGTATTTACATTCAAGCTCTCCTGCTTACTATGATCCTAACAATTTCCTTGGGACTCAATTTCTCCATCTGTAAGATGAGAGTAGTCTTTTTTAGTTTTAATCTCATGCACTAAAAGGCAGGCCACTAATAAACACCTCAGTAGACAAATGGTCTTTGTAAAGTCTTCATTCAGACCTTATGTACTCTTATCTTACCAAGGTTCCCAGAATAATGCATTATCTGACTCCCAGACAACAATAAATTAGAAATGTAAAAGTGAGGGAAAGTTTTGTAATACAGATAATAGGAAAAATATTAACTGACTTTCTGATACTGAAGACATGACAAAGAAATTATTTTTCAAAATACAAAGGGACTCAAAAACATAATGCATTCATACGATTTAATGTAGGGTAAACATCAATGAACACCTCAACTATTCCAAAGCTCATCTATGATTGACAGAATATTACATTATTGATATTTAAAATGATGACTAACTAGCATCCAAAACATTTAAATTATGTTTTTATAGAAAGAAATGTTAAATTTTTAATACAAAATTAAAAACATCAATATAGTGACAAAGTTTAAAAGACATCCTAAATATATCATATCATTTGATCATGTTCTTAAAAAGGTCATGTTTAACAAAGTAACTTTCCACTATATGCATATACTTCTATCCCTAACAATGTTAGAGAAATGAGGTATTTGGGAGTATATGTAAGGTAAAATATATGCCTTAAATGTGCAAGTCTCACACACACACACATGAGATCATTTGATCAAATATTCAGTTGCAGTACAAACCATAGAGATGATAGAATGATATAATTATGTATTTAGAGCTGCCATAGATGTCATCTCTAATAGTCCTACACTTTCATTTTACACATGGGACATCAATACTTAGGGAGGTCAGATAATTTTTCTAAGTTCATACAATATTAATTGGAAGGATTGGAAAGCAGAATGAGGAAGAAGCCAAATCAATTCCTCTCCCTACCATTCCCTCTCATCAATCGAAATTACATGTGTTATCTATTAAAAAAAAAAAAGGTTTGCACTGCCTCCTCTGTTGATTCTATCTCTAAGAAAAATAGATTATGTGATGTTGAATTTTAGCCTTCTGTAAATTTCCTAAAACTTATGGTTTAGGCAAAATTTCTACTGAAGAAATATCAGTAGAAAAAAAAATTGAAGTTTATGACCTGTTACTGCCACTCCTCCCACTTTTGTCATATTTCTTGTAATACAAATATGAGAGGTCTTTTTCTTGCAACATATCTCCCAAATATATATATGTGAAAAGTAGTATTGTATGGTTGATAGACCAATCTTGAAAAATACATCTGACTTGAAAAAATAAGTGGTTTGAAGCCCTGCCTCTAACATATTCCAATTATATGATAATTACTTAATTCTTAATCAAGTAGCTAGACTGCTGGTAGTATGCAGCAATAGTAGAAGTAGGAGTTGGAGTAGGAGATAATCTTTTTTTTTCACTATTTGAACAGCCATCTTTCTTATCTATTTAAAATTATTCCCAAAGTAGTTGCATAATTTACAAACACAGAGAGCAAGGCAAAATATTTAGGTACATAAAGTTTAGGAGGTTTACTGAGGAAACTTCATTTTATGATTAGTACAACATTTCCTTTCTCATAATTTCTTCATGAGAACAGAAAGGAAGTGGGTATTGGGGGGGTGATTTCATTGATAAGGGAAACTTCCACTGAGGAAATCCCTCTATAAATGCAGGTTAATGCTAGCTCCCTTTGCAGACTAGTTTCATGAGATTTACCTGGTGGCAATAAGAGTTAATGACCAGTCCAAAGTACTCTACTATAAATAATGTCAGAGATGTTATTATCTGGCTTGTAAAATATCAACTGAATTGAATCCAGTTCTTTCTGATTTGGAGGTTGCTTTCTATCTACTATGTAGTGCTCATTTTGAATGACTCAAAAACATTCACATCAAAACCTCAAGGGTTTATGATTTATCAGTGTTTTTATTAATAATACACTATTTACTACTAATATATATTGCTTATTATTTTATTTATTTCTTCTATCACTACTGACAATAATACTTCTAAACTTAATAAATAGTTTTATGTGTTGCTTATAGTTGAAAGCATCATTGTGTGCTCATCCTTTTGTTGGTGAACCAGTGCAAATTGAGTTAAATTGGTAGAGATCTGTCAGAGCTCATACTTGGTTAGATGACATTCAACACTCTGTGGTCACCTTCATTCTAAAGTAATATTTCACTGTAGGAGTTTAGTTGAGGATTTCTTTTTTTTTCTTTTGGAAGGAGAAGGAAGGGGATAATGAACACAAATGAATCTATTTTGAGAAAAAAATATGTGCTCAAGAAAATCAGATGTAGGATTTATAATTGAGATAGGACTCAGAACAAGGACTCTCAAAAGCTGATTTTGAATTGAGAAATCAGCTGTGTCTTGGGAATCTGATAACCTATGCAGTTTGCAGAGTCAAGATAACTCCTCTAAAGTGATTTATAAACCTATAGTACAAGATAGTCATGTGACCTGATACAAATCAAGATGAACTATAGGAAGAAATGGAAGAAGAAAACCCTTATCTCTTAGCCACATTAGAGGCAGAAATGTCACAGATTGATGGAGGACAAAACCTAATCCTTCAAGGGAGAGGGCAAGCGGAGAAGAACAACAATTGTAATTTTAGATACATTGACATCAGCTCCACAGAATAGCTCGCTTTTTAAGTCATCCTTTCTTATGTCCTCCAAATGAATACTCACCCAGCCTGATTACACACCCTTAGTAGTTCCTATTGGCTAATGAGAATTTACATTGTTTAAATATGAAAATTCTAAATTCCTTTTTATCTCTATTTCACTATGTGTATATCTTTGCAGATAATGCCATTTTTTCATTCAATATAGGTTTCCATTTAACATTTGCTCAGGTACTGATACTACTTTGATTTATTTTTCTCTATAGGTTTTCTATCTTAGATTCATTCATTAATTTATTCATTCAACTAATGTTTATTGAGCACCTATACTGTACAGAGTATGGTATTAGGTACTGGAAGATATACAAAGTTTAGATACGATATGGCCCTTGGCCATGATTGCACTTATGATCAAAAATACATATTAAAATAGCAATAATACAAAGTACTAAAGAATAATTATATTAGAGAGGCACAAAACAAAATACTATGTGCCTTATATCAACTAGGGAATAAAAAATGGCTCATGAAGAAGATGGCAAAGAAAATTATTTTTTTAAGAATGGATAGAACAGAAGTGCTATTTGAGACTAGGGATGTTGTAATTTCAATAGTATATTATGAAAGGGCATGCCTAAATAGATAAATGAATATTTTTGAGGATTAATCAAAAATATATGTTCTCAGATTTATTGTGTTAACTTATATTAAGGCCTTCTCAGAAATTCCCTTCTCCTAGGTACCTCTTTTTCACTTTTCTTTCAGTTGGTAAAAACTCAAGGGTAGACAAAAATAATGAATAGACAGCAGAGTTAGAAAGACAATTGTTTTCAATATCCTGTTTTGCAAGCTAGCCTCATTCATTTCAAAAATCTGCAGTTTTCCCCTGAATTAGAGTTATCAGTTTAATTGGATCAAGAGGATTGACTCAGATGAAGTCCCAAATAAATGAGTGGGCCTTAAATGAGAGAAAACAAAGATGTTTGGCAACCAGGTTCTACCACTACGCACTTATAAGTGGCTGACTTAAGAAATTTTGAACTAGGATCCATTATTTTTTCTTAATTTGATAACTACATTTCAATATAATTGTGTTCCCCTGAAATTCTATGTAATTTATTTTATGGCTTTAAAAATGTGTTACCAAGAAGGAGTCCATGACATAAAAAATTTTATAGTTAGTAGTCCCAGACTCCCAATACCATTTTCAAAAGGGATAATGTTGATGAGGTAGTTAAACCACTAGTTATTGGTTTAGAGATAAAATCTCAATTTTCTCACAGTTCTGATCATCAGAATACCTACATATGGTATTTGAGTTTTGTTGTAAATAAATGTTTGCTATTATTTTTCTTATTAATAAATTTTAAGTATTAAAAGATGAATATAAGATATCAGAACTTGGTTAAATGTTTGATAACAATAGAACAATCAGTACATATTTGTACTGTGGACAATAGGAGACTATTATATCATAAGAATTCTATCTCTAAGAGGGGAAATATATAATAAATTTAAATTCTAAGCACATTTTGTCAGCTGCCTTATGCAAAGCTCTGACAGAAGAGGTAGGCAGTTGGATAAGACAATACCTACTCACTTAGAGCTTATAATTATGTTTAAATTAATTGCTACTAAAAGGATTTTAGGTTGCTATTCATCAATTGACTGGTATAGAGTTTGGTAAAGGTGTGATATATTGGTTTGACAAAATAGCTCAACATTTCCTGCTTGTAAAATAATTATAATAGTATTTTTCTTTAGAGCTGCTGACCCCACCCTGTTTGTCATGATCAAAGTCCATCTCTCATAAAACTACACATACAGATAGTGATACTGCAGAAGCAATATGCTCCATTTGAAAGGGTATTGGTATTTAAAATCAGGAGATCTAAATTCATTTTTTTAAACCCTTACCTTCCATCTTGGAATAAATATACATAAACATAAATGTATTCCAAATCAGAAGAACAATAAGGGTTAGGTAATTGGGAGCAGTTAAGTGATTTGCCCAAGATCATAATGGAACCCAGGATCTCTTATCTCTAGACCTGGCTCTCTTGGCTTCCTCCTAGATTCAAGTTTTGACTTTGACTCTTAGTACCTAGTAATGGAAAGTCATCAAATCTCAGTTTCTTCAGTTCTGAAATGTGGATAGTATTACATTATTTACTTCATAGATATATTATAAGAAAGATGTTTCACAAGCCTTTAATTACTTAAAGTTGTGAGTTATTGCTTATTCTCATTATGAACACAAAGAATACTAACAACTGAAAACCACATTTTATAATATTTTTAATGTATATCTTGCTATTTTTCATGTTCTTTGATTTCGTTGTGGGTATTGCTATTCACCAAAGTAGACTCTGACCCTTTTATTATTCCTTGTCATACTGTATGACTCTTGTCATCTTTTTAATTTTTTTCTCATAAATTGCTCTAAAGGGAATTTTATCTATTATGTTAAAATTGTCCCTTTTTTCCTTTTCTCATACACAATTTCAGTAATATCTTCCATATGCTTCTTACAAAAAATATAAAAAAATTATTTTTAAAAAAGATTCCCTGCCAGTTTGGGCAAGGGGGGAGAGAAGTCATCAAACATATTTATTTTTTTAAAGTTCGAGTAACTTTGGTTAGAAAACAATTGTAACTGGTTTGAGTATAAGTTTTATACACATTGTTTCAGTTGGACCTTCCAACAACTCAGTTATTAGTTCTATATGCTATACTAATCACCATTTTCTAGATCAAGAATTTGAGACCCAGAAGTTGTAACTTATTCTTAGTCACACATCTAAGGAAGATTTGTTTTGAAACAATATCATCACTTTATCATACACATTGCCTCTCATTCATACTAAACTACCAATAAACAAATATATCAAGATTCAAAAAGCAAACAATGAATTATCCCAGAATTTAAAAATCCTTGGAAGGGCCTAAAATGCAAGAAAAACATTTTAATATAACTAAACAATTGGTATTATAGAAATAAATCTTTCAGAACAGGTCTCCAGAATTTGGCTCTCTCTCTACTTGTTATGTTGTATCAATTAATCATTCAACCAACTAATAGTAAATTTATTAAGTCCTACTATTAGCAAGGAATGACATCATTCGTTTTAATTCTATATTTTAAAGCAATGAATTATTTATTTTGTATTCATTTATTTCTCTAGTTTTAGATGTATTTGTCTTCTATCTGTGCATATTTAGTTAAGTCAGTTTATTTATGTGTACAGATCTTCTACTCACCAATGTATAATGTATATCTGAGTTCCAGATGGTGGACCTGTTTGTAGATAGGCCAAAGTACATAAATTACAAAATTACCAGGGAACAAATTAGCATAGTATAAGGGGGAAAAAGTGAGAAAGGAGATTCAGAATTTATGTATAATAATACGACAGTTATAATTTCCCCAAAACTTTGTTAATCTGCCAATATAGGCAGTGATCCAAAACTTTAAAGTCCACTGAATTCTAGAATGGCATTATAAAGTTTAATGCTAAATTTCATAATTTCTACTTTAATCTACAATTCTCAAACTTTATTCCTAACAATGTCCCTAATTTTAAACGCATATTTAATGCTATTTTATCTATGTTTATTCTAGGGGCAATGGTTTTGACACTCTCAGTATGTTTTGCAACTCCACAACCCAAAATCACAAAGTATTTAATGATCTCCATCACTGAAGGGAATCTCCACACCACCAATTAACTAGGTTGCAAAAAAGACGCAATTGCAGATTCAAATATCCTGTTAGAAGGTATTTCCACTAAAGGGGTTTCCCTCACTGGGGAAATTACAGGACTGCTCCATAAATTCTGTCCCTTATATTCTACTGATTGATTTTTGAGCTAATGAAGAACATAAGTTTGATCAATTTGAGAGGCATTTCTACTTCATAACTACCTTCTACATATTGTGAGTGTGCATGACATAGTGAACAGAGAACTGGCTTTAGAGCTAAGAAGACCTGGTTTCCAGCCCTGTCTCTGATATTTACTGGTTATTGTGATCCTGAACAAGTCAACTAAACTCTAAGTACTCTAGACAACCTACCAGTTTATAATTTGCAGAAAAGGCATCAACTTTTCATTGGTATCAACTTTTCATTTCCTCACCAGGGGTATCCTCATATAATTGAAATCATGTGTCTATTTTCGTTTTTCATCTCTATTTAAGCACATGTTGCCTTTGAGAAAATGTAACTTCTTTGAAATGAGATTATTTCATTCTTTGTGTTAGCATTCTCAACATCTACTCCAAGGAATAACATGTGGTAGGGGCTTAATAAATTGCTAATTGGTTTGCCGCAGATTTTGAGATTGAAGGGGTCTTTATAGGCTATCTAATCCAATAGCCTCTTTTTTCAGATGACAAAAATGAGATCCAGAAAAGCTAAGTGATTATTGCTCAAAATCACTCAGTTTGAATTTGTGATTCAAACTCAGGTTCTTTGACTCTGAATCCTGTGCTTTTCCTACTCAACCAACTACAGAGTATCTCAAGGAGACCATGCGATTGATTTTAGCTGGATTTTTCTATTTCTATAGAAATAACATATCAGACAATCATTATAGTGTTTCTACATATGTTTTCGATCCAATTAGATTATGATCTCTCCTTTCTTCTTTCCACTTTCCTGGGGTTCCATTCATATTCAATCCCTCTCCAGAGGCAATAACCCCTTAGCTTCTTTCCTTCCTCATTCCCTACCAAAGTCTGAAACAACCTGTGAGAGCTAGAAATTACCTCAGGGAGTTTTTTCTTTCAAATATGAAGCTAGGGTAATTCCCCAGTCTGGTATTTCATTGTCTACAAGAGAGGCATCAAAAACAACAGCAAATGAATCAGCTGGAAACCTTTCCCTTGATGTGAGTAAACTGTAAGACTCCATGTCTTTCCTTGAAATGGCTGATGAGTATAACACAGTAATAAGGAAACACTGGTCAGACCTGGTATATCAGCCTGTTTTTTTTTCCCTGACGTGGTATTTAGTCTTACAAACAAACAAACAAATAAACAAACTAACAAATAAATGGATGTGTATGTGTGTGTGTGTGTGTGTGTGTGTGTGTGTGTGTGTGTGTGTGTGTGTGGATGAAAGAGAATCAGAGAGAGAGAGAGAGAGAGAGAGAGAGAGAGAGAGAGACAGAGAGTTTTACAATATCCCATATTGCAAGGACCCATGGCATCTCCCTCGTGTATATGTTTCTCTCTCTATTGATGTAAACAGTAACTTTCTCCATGCCCTCATCTACTTAGCCCTTAGCTATGAGTTGTCAACTGATGAAATGAGACAAGCAAACAACAAAACATCTTTGGCTGGTGCTAATCCTGTGATTTAGAGCCTCTGAATTAAGAAGTCTGGTTCTGGGAAGACAGAAACAGAGTGCCCCCCTGGACCAATCTTCAAATCATTCCTAGTTTGCCAGAATCTGTCAGGACTTCCTTTATGCTACCATAACCATGGGGAACTCAGTGTCACCCTCCCACAGTGAAGAGATGTTTAAGTAAGACTTCAGCAGAAAAATTTTCTTACAGGATGTGGAGAGAGGAGGATATATTTGAAGAATCACCTTCACCAGAGTGAAAATGACCTTGAGTATGTTAACAAGATATTAGAGAAAGTGATATGCTGGGAAGTGGTATAAGCACAAAGTGACAAAGCACAGGGAGAAGGACAGAAACTAATTCAGAGATTTTTAACTCTAGTTTTAAGATACCTTAGAATGCCACT
Organism: Gracilinanus agilis; assembly: GCF_016433145.1. NCBI lineage: Eukaryota > Metazoa > Chordata > Mammalia > Didelphimorphia > Didelphidae > Gracilinanus > Gracilinanus agilis. Next base: position 177,894,183 of record NC_058132.1, on the reverse strand, counting down.
GATTAACTTAAGGGATACTGTGAAAAAAATCTCAAAATAAAATACTAAAACAAAATTAATTTTATTTATATTTGTAAAATAAACCAAAAAATAGTAACACCTTTAAGAGGTAAGAAAAGTGGGAAAGAAACAAATTTAATTTAAGAAAACCTATTTACTGATTTGGTCTACTATGTCCTCATACTATCTAACCTTGGCAACCCTTTTTCTGCTTTTCAGGAATCTTTTATTCATCTCTTTTTGTCCCAATATTGCATTCCAAATAGCCACCTCTGCCTCACTTAAATCCACTTTTCTTGGGGTCCCAAAACTTCCTGCTTACAATCAGGAGAACATATCCCCAAATTTGCTAATAGAGGCTACCTTATGTTAGCTCCTTCAATTTATTTCAACTTTTACTCAGAATGTCTTTGTATCCTGACTCATTTTTATATTCCGTTCCTCTAAGGTTTGAGCAGGAAATTTACTTTTCTCTTTCAAGGTTCCCCTATGCTGCTGACCTCATAATCATATTCTACCTCTTCCAGGGCTTTGATCTACCAATTAATGCCAGTCCCCACTTAATCTCCAATCTCTTCCTCTACAGGATGCCCCATGTCTCTGCCTATAAATGAGCTCTAGGAAACAAAAGGAAGAAAGGAAAAAGAAGGAAAAAAGGAAAGGAAGGAGGATAAAATTAGGGAGATTAAACAAGAGAGAGCTCAGGTTGATAAAATAATATCTGTTTTGTGAACTAAAAGTATGATGGACTTGATTTAGAACCAGAAGACATCTTTTTTCAAGTCTAGTTCTATAATTACTAACTTGCATGATACTGAGCCAATAAACTAAGCTCTTGAGGTCCCAAATTCCTTTCCTGCAAAGTTGAGTTAAATATCTAAGACCCTTTCTAGGTCTTCCATCCTCCAGAGATCTGCCAAAGTAATATTCTCAGAGGACATTTTTATCCATGCCACCCTCTTGCTCAAAAAGCCACAAAGGCCCTAAATTGCCCTTGAAGATACCAAACAAAAATATGCCTGCCCTTTAGCTCTTCACAATCTGTCTCCAAACTACCATTCCAGGCTGATGGCACATTAATCCATTTCATACATTCTGTGTTTTGCTGTGTCTCATACAAGTTATTCTAAATTCTATTTCCATGATTTTGCATAGGTTGTCCATCTATGTGTGGAATGTCTTTCTTCCTTATCTATCACTCTTAGAATCCCAATTATTTTTCAAAGTTAAGAGCTTACTCCACCTTTGACTGCCAGTGATTCCCACAATAATTACTGCTCCCTGCCATTGCAAACATACTCTGGTACTTTTTTTATACATTAGAGATTTCACTGTTCTATTCAACAAACACATTAATTGTTTAATATGGATAAGACATGCTGCTACATGCAGGGCACATAAAAGGGAAATAATTTACTGCTTTTCAAGGAACTTCTATACTCTGAATGTTTTCTGAGCATTGTCAGAAATTTTCCCCTGCTGAACTTTTACTCATGCTATTGTCTCAAAGTCACTCCCCCATAAATCCATTTATCAAATCTTTTAATTTTGAAGTTTAATTCAGGCCTTTCTTTGTAATTAAAAATAAATTTTCTCTGATCTCAAAATTATTTTTCCTTATCCTCCTCTCCAAAGCCATGATCCTTTATTATTTTCTTCTGACATATAGGGTGTTCCAGTGGAATAGTGCCTCTCTTGTGATGGCTTGCTGCGCCTTTCTCAGGGCTGCTCATCTAACCTTTTGTGTCCAGCTTTCACCTAACCCTCACCTATGAAGGTATAGCATCTAAGTGGGGCAACAAACCCAGTAAAACCATCTTAACCAGCAGGTTCAACCATGTTGAAGTGAACTGACAGGCCTCAAACCTACTGGTGAGTTAGGATGCTGTCTACCCCTAGCATGTGAAGACTTTCTCTGGCAAAATAGGTAAATGTGCAATTTTGTTCCAATGGCCATGAAGGTAGCTGAAGTAGTCACTCTGCCTTTTGTCATGTCACTGGACTTTGATGACACTGGAAGAGAGATTGAGGCTGATGACTTTGGCCAACTCTGCCTCACTTAAATCCAATTCATATCCAAGTCAAGCTATCACTCTGTGACGTCGCTGTTCTTCTTCAAAACATGAAGGACTAATAAAAATAAGACATTTAGTATACTCTGCCTTTGATCATTCATCCATTTAGCAAACTGGATGATGCTTTGTGTTCCTGACTTTTCCTAGGCTCTCAGATTGCAAATTCCTCAAAGGCAAGGCAAATAAAACATTTGTAAAGTTCACAGCCATATACATAAAGTACAATTAATGTATATATGCTGAAGTACATACACACTCATATACAAAACAACAACAAAGTGTTTATATTTTTTGCTCTAGATCAGTGATTCACAAAGAGTGAGGAAATTGAAAAAAAAATGTTACCTTCCAAAACTTGAGACTTTTTAAAAACATTTTAACCATTATTATTTAAACTATACCTAAAAGGCATATTGGCCTCAACTTGGAGGGGATAGAGAACAAGATATATTTTATATATTTTATTCTAAACTGCTAAATGCCTTTGAAGATATATCAGTTTCTACAACTCCAAATCTGGAAATTTGGCTTTTTCATGCAAAAACCTAGGCAACTAAAGCCAATGTTTTAATATAGGATCTTTGCTTATTAGATAGAAATAATTTCAGATTTTATATGAATCTTAATTGAAAAAATATATACATATATATATAACTAATTAATCTTATGAAGCCTAATTTATCTTTCATCCTAAACTGCAGTACTTTTTATCCTAGTATATTTCTTCTAATGTTTTACAAACATGCAACCTATTAGTGTCTCTTTAAGCATTTGTTTTGCTCATTTTTAGTTTTCCCCATGGAAGGAATAGCCTTTAGAGGAATTCATACTGACAAATGGCAATGTAGTGGCTATTAGTGCCAGCAAAGTTCATTGGTGTTCTGTATGCTTGACACTTACATGAAATCTACCCCCTGTACTCAGAGTCATGATAAATGTTTCTTATTTTAGGAACATGAATTCTTCAAGGTGCCCCTAGAGAGAAGCCCTTCAAGCTTTTCTGACTTCGTCTAGATATTTAAAATTGGACTCTCCTCCAGTGTTCTGAGTCACAATTACTTGGCTATTCTGTAGGGGGGGAAATGCAGTTTTCTCTTATTGGCCTCATGTGACATCTTGCCATTTGGAGAATTTGTTGCATTAGCTCTATCATTCAAATGTTAAATTAATGTTTCAGGTATGCTGTGCCCTTTCTGAGAACTGAACTATTCATGACAGAACTGAGTGACTCAAATAGCTAGGAAAAAAAAGAATCAGTATGTGATATACTTAGTAAAGATTGAAAGGTAAAGTACAGCTTGGAGCTTGTTGGAATCTGTTCTTGGAATGGCCAAGTTATCAACTTAAGCAAACTGGCCCAAGAACACTGAGTGACAAAAGGAGTTTCAGATTTAAATTGCATAGTGAGAATTTCTTTCATATACTAAAAAAATTCCCAATTATTCTCTCTAAATGTACTCCTTATCAGATTTGAGCTCTTGGTCTTGGATTTCAAATCCCTCTTACATTCTTTTTTCTTAATGCTGAACTAAGCATTTTGAAAGTCCTCTATTGCCTTTAGGAACAATTTTAAGTTTCTTAGGTTGACATTTACTCCAGCCTACCAGAGTTATAAGGGCATCAAGGTGCTCTAAAAGATAGAAAACTGGTCTTAGAATCAGGAAGACTCATCTTCCTGAGTTCAAATCTGGCCTCATTCACTTTTACTAGCTGTGTGACTCTGGGCAAGTCATTTAACTCTTTTTGACTCAGTATTCTCATCTATAAAATGAACTAGAGAAGGAAATGTCAAACTACTCCTTTGTTTTTGACAAGAAAATCCCAAATGAAAAGTTGGACACAACTGAAAAACAACTGACAAGCAACAACCAAGGTTATGTTGCACTAGTCACCATCACACATTATAGCCCAACTAGAGTGTGTGGCTTTCTTCAGAACACCCACTCTAGTCATAATGATTTGAATTGGCTACTCTGTACACATAAAATTAATTTCTTTGCCATTCATGCTGTATAGGATCTCTACCTTTTTTTAAAACCCTTACCTTTTGTCTTGGAATCAATAATTTATATCGGTTAGTGCTAGGCAATGGAGGTTAAGTGACTTGCCAATGGTAACACAGCTAAGAAGTGTCTGAAGTCAGATTTGAACCTAGGTCCTTTGGTCTGTAGGCCTGGCTCTCAATCCACTAAGCCACCAGCTGCCAATGGATCTCTATTTTCTCGAAGGGCTCAGTTCAACTGCCACTTCCCACAGAGTCTCTTCTAGCATCCCCAATAAGCACAACTCCTTTTCTAAAAATTATTTGGTGTTTATAAATTTTTATAACTATTTTATGTGTTGATGCTGTTTTCCCTGGTCAAATATAAGATCCCTGAGATCAATTACTGTTTAAGTTTTTGGTTTTATTTTTCTTTGTGCAGAGCTTGGAACATAGCAAGTAGTTGATAAATTCTTGATTAAACAAAATATGGAGCATTAGTTGATATTAAAAATTATGGCATATGGAACTAATCTATTTAATTCTTTTAGAGTTGCATAAGGCATTTTCTCTGATTGTGTCCCATCCTCAATTCCTACTATTTTCATCTCTGGCTTCCTCTAATTTCCAACTAAAATCCTATCTTTTATAGGAAGTCTTTCCAACCCCTATTTTAATTAAATAATATTTATCCTGTAAATTGCATAGATTTGTTTGTAAGCAATCTCTCCTATTAGATTTTAAGCTCTTACATGGGTAGGGACTGTCATTTGCCTCTTCTGGTATCTCTAGAGAATAGCAAGAAGCCCAGCCTATATAAGATATACTCAATAAAGATTGACTTATAGGACTATATTAAATATGCACAGAAAATTGTCAAAGAAGACACAAAACCAAAATAGTCAATGTTGAAGGCTAAGGGTTGAAGAAAGATGAATATATTACGGTACTGTTGTTGGAGCTGTAAATTGGTCATAGCATTCTGGAAAGTAATTTGAAACTGTTCAAAGAAAATGATTTAAGTGCCCATACCATTTGACCCAGAGATTCCACTGTTACTCATATAACTTATGGCACTCAAAGACAACAAAAAAGCCTCACGAAATTGTATTTGTAAGATTGTAGGTATGTGTGGGTTTATCATATCCAAGTGGGCTTTACAGATTTTACTTTGGAAAATAAGGACACCTTGAATTAAAGTTAAGATTCTGATAACTTTTTGCCTATTTGGTACATGACCTTAGGTAAATAAAGAGCAGAGGTTTGACTTTTTACTTTCTTTTTTTTAAACTAAAAGAGTTTCTAATTCCTCAAAATATTGATAATTCTAACATAGTTATTTGGAAGAATTTGGCATCATTTTAGTTTTATATTCTACTTTCAAAACTTAAAGCAGTGGCTTAAATCTGAAGGTTGGGATTAACTAGAATTCATTTTCAATTTGAGAGGTATCATTTCATGATACTACTATCAAAAGCTCTGTTAATAGATTCTGATTACATTTTAACTACTTAAAAATGCCACCCATGGTCTTTCGAATAAAATATCATCAATGCTAAAATCTGTTGAATACTATAAAAGATTCTAAATTGTATTTATTTCCATAATGATTCCAACTGGTTTTTAAAATGTGCTTCAGTGAAACTCTATTTAACACCTTCCCCTTGACTAATCAGGCTTTTCAGATATTTTTTCATCCATGAAAAGAACTAAAAATACCCAATACTTTTCTTCTCATGCAACTTTATGTTGGAGTTTCCCAAAATTCATAGTTCTATTAACTTTAGGATGTTTGTGTAATGTGAATTAATGAAAAGAAATGAACTGAATCAAATATTTCAAATATTTTTGAAATTTAATTATAATAATTTAATAACTTTTCATTTTTTAAAAATAATCCATAAGTTCTCTCGTAGAATCAATATTGTATAATGGTCCCAGGCAGAAGATTGGCAAGGGCTAGGCAATGGGAGTTAAATGACTTTCCCAGGAAAGTCTGGGAAATGTCTGAGGCCAGATTTAAACTAGGACCTCCCATCTCTAGGTCTGGCTCTCATTCCACTGAGCCACCCAGCTGCCTCCTAATGAAAACTTTTAAAATGATCTGGGAAGGGATGGAAAGTTATTTGGTTTATATGCTGCCATTTGTAGTAATTTGAAAAGATTCAAAATTCACTGAGTTTCATCCATCCCAAAGGAGATATATAGTCTTATTTGATTTTTAAAGAAAATATCTAGGCTACAATTTAATCTTTTTCTTCAGTTAACATGTCTCCCATGGTGCACAGTAAGGACTATATGAAGATATTCATTTTCATACATGGGTTAGGGCATTCTTTGGGATAGTGTCAGTCCTGCACTTGGTAACTTGTCTGAGATGAAGTACAGGTTCAAGGAATAGTAAGAATAGTGAGGAATTCAAGGTAAAGAATTGGATTTTTTCAGGGTATCTAGGTTCAATTTCTGGCTTTGCTACTTATTACCAGTGTGACTTTGGTCAAAATGTCCATCTCTCTTGGGTCTTCATTTTCCTCATATATGAAATACACGTGCTGAATAAATGGCTTCTGAATACTGTCAAACTGAATGGGGAAAGCAGCCAAATCAAATTAATTAGAAGAAAAAAAAGTATATTTTGGCTCTTCACACTAGACCTCAACAGAAGAAACAGTAAGCAGCATATTTATTTATGAATTGTCTTCTTTGCCTGAAGATTTTCTGTTATTTAACTTGTCTTTCGCATGGCTGTCAAGGTGATTTTCTTAAAGTGGAGTTCATACAGTCCTCCCTTACTGAATAAATCAAGTGGTTTCTGCTTATCTCAAGGACTGAACACATCTTGGCACAATGGAAATCTATTTCTGGAGCATAAGATCTGGATTCAGATCCCATCCCTAGCATTTACTACTTTTGTGAACATAATGAAGCAAACCAACCTACTTCCTTGGGTCTTGCTTTGTTCGCCTAAAAAATCAGAGGGCTAAATTAGATAGCAACTGACATCCCTTCCAGATCTAGATTTATGCTTCAATGAACAAACTCCAATTTGGTATTTAAAATTCCTCAGCAGCTTACACAAGCTTACCTTTCTGACACTGTTTGCAATAGTTCATATCATGCACTTTGTGGTGCTGCTGAGTTGCCCTTCTTGCTATTTCTGACACAGGCCACTTCATATCTAAAATTTCTGCCTTGGTACTAGCTGTCACCCATGCTTGGAATCAGGCATAGGCTGAATGAAGCCAGCTGGAAGAAGAGACTGATTCAATTGTTAAATTCTTAGTGAGAGTATTTGCACCTCAGAAATTAACAAACACTACAAATCTGGCTAGATTGATTGCTTTGTTGCTTACCTAGACTTAAAAAAAGTGATGGAGAAAATGACAATGCAAATTCTTTTTAGAGTCCTTATTTAAACTGTTTGCTACACCCTGCTGCCCAGAGCAGAAGTCCTCTCCTCTTTTGTCTCCTAGACTACTTTGTTTTACTTCAAAACTCAGAGGCAAAAGTACCATCTTCTATAATTAAGAATCTTGACCTGGAGTCTGTGAGCTTGTTTTAAAATAAATACCTAAAACCTAAAGAAAAGTTATATAGATAACTATATTTCAATATAATCAATTTCGTTTGTAATCCCAAATGGTTTAATTAATCAATTTAATAGCAACATCACATATTATTTCCTTGTATCACAACAATTCTAGGAAAGAACTATTATTATTATTCCTCTTTTAGAAAGAAGGAGGCAGATAGAGGTTAAGTTATTTGCCTAGAGCCTCACTTTTAGTAACTGTCTGAGGCTATATTTAAACTCATGGGTTCCCAATTCTAGGACCAGTGTTCTATCCACTGCTCCACCTAATTTCCTCTGCTTAAAGATATTATTCTAGAAATGGTTAATAGACTTTCATTAGATGAAGGTTCCATTGCACACAAACAAGGCTAAGAATCTTTTTTCTAAAGTCTTTCCTAAATACCCTATCTAGTTTCTTGTGCTTCCCCTCTCATAGTTTCTATTTACTTATATTTATTTTTATATGCTTATGTATGTACAAATTGTTGTCCCCCAATAGAAGGTAAGGTTTTTAAGAGCAGGGACTATTTCTTCTTTTTCCCCTGATGTCCAATACTATTCCTGTCATACAGTAGTTGCTTAATAAATAATTTTTGGTTGATCAACAGGTAAAGACATAATGATACTGTAAGAGAAATAGAAACAATAATTGACAGAAAATAAAGAGATGTTGTTCAATAGCAAGAGTAGTTCCCTTTGACATGGGACAATTTGAAAACATGTATGTTTTTCTGAAGCCTGTACAGAAAAGCCACTACATGAAATTTTTTTGACTTGGTATGGAGATCTTTTATCCTAAAGGAATATAATGGATTGAAACCCTATGTCAAATGCCACACAAGCTAATTTCATTCTGTTCACATGGGACTCATGTCCTATTTTTTCCCTGAGTTACTGTAAACCTGAGGCATTTTTAATTACCCAAAGGAGTCTTCAAGTGTTGTGAAGTTTACTCAGATTGCAATTTAATAAAGTTGAGAAGTATTCTACAGTGGGAGTGTGCAAAGCACATTGAAATTCATCATTTCTTGTACCTTGTGTCCAAAGCACTAGAATGAAGCTTGCATAGGATGGAAACTATGCTTCCAGTCAATCCATAACTTCCACTCAAGTTTTCCTCTAGAGCCTCATTTTGGTAGATGGAGATGGCTGGGGCTCTGATCAATGAGCCATGGTCGCTAACTGACTTTACCAAACTGGAAAGAGATTCGGAGAGTCAGTGTTCTGAAGGCCAACTTTGCCATCTTTAGAGAAGGTCATTACCAAAATACTAGCCACTGAATTATGTGATTTTTTTGGAAACCAAACTGCCTACTACAGAAAAATCTGCTTTGGTGAAGAGAACATCCACAATTAGTAATGACTAACATATTGAAATATTGGCATGTTATTAGCAATGTAGAATATAAATCACCATTATGATCCTAAGGAAAGGATTGGCAAAATAGAATAAGGTGTAGAAGATTAAGACTTAACCTATCATTTAATCTATAGAAGGAAGATTGAATGAACAAACATTATCTACAGATAGAGGTTAGTACTTCTTCAACTTAGAGTCTTAGAGTGCCATAGGACACTTCAGTGACTAGGGCCCCAAAGGTGTAAGTGACTTGCCCAGAATTACACAACTAGTATGTGTCAGAAAAGGGTATAATGAGACATAAAAAGGAAAATAAATTATTCTATTGATGCTCTTTGTGATTTCCCTAATGAGTATTATTTATTTACTGTTTTCTTTTTAATGTTGCTGTATATGACATATATTTGACTCTGAAGGATGAAGCATTCCTAGAAATATTTCAAATTTCTTCTCAATGAAAGGAACCAGATATGCTAAAACAAGCAAGTCTGGCTTAAGGGCACAGATGCCTCCTTGGGAATAAGGGAGCACGCAGGCTCAAGTCCCATTTAGGGCATTTACTAACTTCATTATCTTTGCAAAGTCACATAAACTCTTGGAGACCCAAGATCCTTCTCTTACAAAAGACACATTTGGCCTAAATGGTCCCTAAGGTCTTTTTCTGTTTTGAAATAGATGGATAATTTTCTTTTAAAAATTGGAAAGGAAAATGTGCCTTTTTTGCCTTCTTGGAGAAGAAGATGAAGGTGAATAAAAAAGGAAAAGTCCATTTGGGCTTTGCAAGAGTGAAGTCATTAAACTTTAAGTCTTTCGGTACATGGAAATTATATGAAATGTGTATCAGTTGAAACATTCAGTATTAAAAAAATCATCAGAAATTTGATGCATGAATTCAGTGAAAGATTCTTGAGTCTGTAATCTTTAAAGCTTAGTTTGAATTAAGTTTGCCAAATAAAATGATATGTGCATTACTAATAATAAAATAGCTAATCTTTATATTCTGTTTTAAGGTTTTCAAAGTGCTTTAATGATGTGTTATTTCACTTGATCCTTCCAAGAACTCTATGAGGTAGGGGTTATTTAATAAGGATACATATTATCCTTATTTTACAGATGTGGAAACTGAGGTTGATAGATTGTAGCTGACTTCTCTAGGGTCACATAAATGGTAAGTAGACAAGGGCACATTTAAACTCAGGTCTTTTGGCTCCAAGACAGCACTCAATCTACTACACCACCTACCTTTCTATTCAATCATTTCCAAGAAGCTGTATTATTATGTAACTAACTTTCAATGCTTTATCTTATTTTATCTTGCCAACTTACCACAGGTTTGAAATAAAAATTCTAGGAGAATATATTCACAGTATGTTCCTTTCATTCTCCACGTAAACAGGAGAGCAAGCACATAAGTACCTTCTGTTTCCAAATGGATTTCAGCTTACTAAGACATGTAAATGAAGTTTAGCCAAGGGTGCTTGATATCTTTGCATGTGCTTGTGATTGCACACATGCACAAACACACATACATCTATTTTTTTTCTGGGTAGTTTCTTATATGTTTTTTCATCAACATGTGTTTCATTTACATATTTTCTATTCTTTTGTAAGAGATGTTCATTGTGTGAACTATAGCTGTTACTTTAAAATTCAGTGGCAAATGAAATATTTCCAATAAATTTAGTTTATACATTGCACTTTGTAAAAGGAAGCTCCCTTTCTCCTGGAGGGATGCATTGAAAAACAAAATGTTTACTTTGCTAATTGTTTTTCATTTGGTAATGTTTTTTTCATAATTCTGAATACCAAGTACACCAAGAGTAAATGTAAAGGAATTAAGTCTCTAAAAGAAGAGTTGCTATTAAAAAAAGTTTGGCCTTAATATACTCAAAATAAAAATATTGTAGGTTTCAAGTCTGCTGCTAGAATTTATGTCAGTGAAATATCTATATCTTTCTTGTAGTCTAATTTTAATTTTGGTTGAAATGATGTAAATAAACAATATGATCACAAAAGCATTGAAATGGAATTTCATTACAAAGGGAGAGAAGATATAGAAATGAATAAAACTTATTTCAAAAGAAAGGTAGGCATCTATTAAATTTCTTTTGTCAGGATCCTCAATGATGTTTGTCACATATTTAAGGGTTGCATCAATTATTTACCTTGCAATAAGAAAAGAATAGCACTGATCCTAAAAGTTTAAATACCATTAACTGCACTTATTTTATTTCATTTTAAAATGTACAAAATATATTCTAATGTGTACTCTAGGGATACCTTCTAATATAAAGGTTACAATGATTAATGTTAATAAAAAATCAACAAAGTCATAATTGTAACTTGTTTCTCTGCTAGGCAAGGTTCAACTAAAAAGATGTACCTTGCCCAAATGCATATGACGTTTAATGCCACTCTTGAGACTTAAAAAAGGATTCAGTCAGGCAAATGAGCACATGAACCTATTTTGCTTTTTTCAGTGTTTCCAAAAAGAAAATGATCCTAATAAGTACTACCATAGCTTAGTGAGAGAAATTCTGTATCTTGAGAGGTGAGTTATTTCGGTTATTTGACAAATTCTGTGCAGCTTTAGGGGAAATCTGCCTCTTAAGAATTTTGGTTTATTGTTAAACTTGACTTCCAATTATTCTGAAAATATCAAGTCGTCTATAAAAATAGGAAATGGCATAAATGATGTTGTTATAAGATGTATGTCAGGAAAACAAGGTGGCTACTTATAGAAGGAAAGGAAGAGAGAACCAATGTGGAAGAAGAATTTCTTTTATATAGTTAATCATTTTTATTTGTCTTCATTTGCTCAGATATTTGATGGATCTAGTATCTGAACCACATTAGTGTTCTGACCTGTCTAGATTATGACTTATGCACACCTTTATGATTCCTGCACATGTCCTTCTCCTTAGTCTCCTGTGTTCAACCTTTATCCATAACTTGTACTCCTTAACTGCATTGTTTTCCAAAAATCCATTTGGGGTCTTTTTTTCTCTTTCTGTGAATTCTATCTTGGCAATCTCACCTGCTCACCTGAGTTTAATTATTTCCTTTGAACTTATGACTCACATCATATGTTTGTATATACTTATGAATATGTACACATGCATAATGCATATAGGTACATATTTACACATATAAGTGTTTATATATATTACATTAGCTCATTATATATATATGAGATGTTATCTCCATATTTATATTTATATATACATCAGATTATGTTAGTTCATTTTAAGTTTCATGGCCACATAATTTTCTCTTCTGGAGATTTTGTTTATATTAAACAAAAAGTTATAAATTTCAATCAAAATCATTTTTGGTTCCCAGGTAGGAAAATTTCTAATATTTAAGAATAGGTTGAGATTTTTGTCTAAATTTATATTAATATCTATCTCTAACTCAGCCCTGGTCTTCCAGTGTTTGAGGCAGAATTCACATTGTTAATAATAATAGATTATATTATAGCATTGGCATAGACAAGTATCTGAAAGGGAAGTTAATTAAAGTAGACCTTTTCTTGGGACTTCCTTTAGTCCTTGAGCAGGTAAAACACACTGAAAGAATCAGCACTGGTTTTCAGTTCTAAATTGTTCATACAGCTAAGGGCTATTCTCCATGATCAAATATAAAATCCTCTGTTTGCTTTCAAAACCTTTTTTAAACCAAAACCTTCCTACCTTTCTAGTCTTCTTACACTTCACTCTTCTCCGTGTATTCAGTGATTCAGTAATAATGACCTTCTTGCTATTCTTTGCACATATTACATATCCCAACTTGTCCTTTACACATGATTGGAGTACTCTTCCACCTTATATTTGCCCACTGGTTCTCCTGGTTTCCTTTAATGCTTAGTTTATATCCTACTTTCTCCAAGAAGCTGTTCCCTAATCCCTCCCAATAATAGTGCCTTCCCTCTGAGATTACTTCCAAGTTACCCTGGATACATTTTGTATATGCAAAGCTGTTTCCATATCGCCACCCCCATTATACTCTGAGTTCCCTGATAGCAAAACTATTTTTTAAGAAAAATTCTTCATAACTACAACACCTTATACTGAGCCTGAATATATGCTTAACAAATGTTAACTTGATTTGACCATAATATTTCCAAGGCAATTTGCCTTCATTTACTTACTTATTTATTTTAATGGGGGGAATAATAATAGCACTTACTTCACAGAGTTGCTGTGTGAATCAAAATAAATGATAAATATAAAGTAATTTGCAAACATTAAAAGGCTATAAAAATATCAGTTACTTTCATTATGTTCACCAACTAGATTATAAGGGCATAAAGGGCAAATACTATAGTTTATTATTTTTCATATCTACACTTATTTCAATGTCTAAAACACTGACAAAGACAGAATAAGTGCTTAATGCATATTTGGAAAATTTTAAAGATAAATGAAAAATATATTCATGGTATTCATAATACACTTCCATGAAATGACACTAGAAATATCAGCTGGTCTATCATAGGGAAAGCTTAATCTCACTATTATTAACAATGTAGTCTAATTAGATAATATTTTCTTTTTAAAAATATCTCCTCATTATTGCTTTCCAGAATAATTTTTCTAACATTTCAAGTGCATGAAGAAATTAATCATATTATTTCTCATCTCATATTCGAGCTAAACCTTTTTTCAATCTTATGTTCTCTCTTGGAATTAATGACAATGGCAATGAAAGGTAAGTGACTTGCCCCAGGTCCCACAGCTAGGAAGTGTTTGAGGTCAGATTAGAAACCATGTCTTCCCTTCTCTAGGCTTGGCTCTCGATCCATTGAGTTACCTAGTCACATTAATAATTTTAATTATTTTATTCCATCCATCTAACTGACTTGTTGAACTCATATAATTAGTTTCATTATTCTTTGTAATTTTTTCTATATGGAAAAAATACATTTAGTGCAAATTGAGATACTCATTATAAACATTAACATTTCTTCTTCATATAAATAAAAATATTAATGCTGTTTACAAAAGCAAATATCCTTTCTTTAGGTACTATTTTGTTAGAATACCACATTGATTTTGATAATACATATAAAATGAACTATTTCAAGGAGACTAGGAATTGAATGCTAATGAAGTAAAGAAGATATGAAGGAGAGTTAAATTACCAATCATTTAGTTACTCAACTAATCTACTAATTACCTAATATGCTCTAATAGTTCAAATTAAATCATGAGGATGTTAGGAGCTTTATTACATCAAAGTAAAGAGAGGGAAATGTAGAAAAGAGATAAAGAGTAGCTTAACTTGCTACCCTATTAGGTGTTCAATGGACTGAAGCTCACCACCAACAGGGGTTCCTTCAGGTTCCAAGCTCCCACCAAAAGAGAGTGAGCAGACTCCTGGTCTCACCTTATAAGCAGTTTTCTCTGCCCACTAGCTCTCTCATATCACATCTCAGGAACCAGTTATAGTTCCTTCATTTCCCTGGCACTATCCAGCTGGGCAGTGCCTGAGGAATCAGTTCCCTATCTTGTTGGTTTCAACGTCCATTCTCTGAAGGTTTGTCTATACCTGCACATCTCAAAGGTAAACCAACTCCAGATCACTGATTGATGACTTCAAACAAAGCGACATAACGAGGAGGGAAATTTCCTTCCCACAATGCTTTAAAGGGTATCTAGGTATGGAAGTAGATAGAGCTTCTAGGCCTGGAATCAGGAAGGCATGGGTTCAAATCTAGTCACAGAAATTTGCTAGCTGTGTCATCACTTAACCCAGCTTGTCTTAGTTTACTAATTTATAAAATGAGCTGGAGAAAGAAATGGGTTGAAAAAAGAACCAAAACACATGCCTAGATTGCTAGAACTAGGAAAATACATATACACATACATACCCTTTATTGCATCTATATATCACTGCCTCTTTGTTTCTCTCAGAAATTTCTTAGTATGGTTTCTACTAAAAATTATTAGTACAATCATTATCAGAAAAGACATAGAACATAGAGATTTAAATATCATTCTTTTTCTCGATAAGGGAGGTAGAGTGGTGTGGTAGAAAAGGGGAACAGGAGTCAATTTCAAATCCTAGATTTACTACCAAGTCCAAGTCCTGGGAAAAGTCATTCATGTTCAACAGGCAAGAAAAAAATTAGAGTTTAGCTGGGTGACCCTTATGATTCTTTCCATCCGTATATCTATTCTGTTTGGATCGCATTAGAGAGATTTACAGCCCAATGAAAAAACAAGTGGGCAAAACAAAGAAGCTTTAGATTTCATAAAAGGAGAACTTTTTAGTCATTTCTTTGTTTTGGCAACTATCAATAATCTCATCTCTCTTCTTTCTTCTTTCCTCTCCTTTCTTCCTAGAGAAGAGGAGCAGCTGACTGAATCATCACTTAAGCATATCTTAGTCCCAGGCCAAGGAGAAAATACTGCAAGCAGACAGAAAGAAACAATTCAAATACCATAGAGCAGTGATGGGCAAATTTTTAAAGAGGGGGGTCAAAGTAAAGGAAATACTCATTAGTCAATCTGTTTCTAAGGCAGCTCTTTCAAAGTTTCATTGTATTGTATCCTACTCATTGTATTCTTCAGATTAGGAATAATGTTGTGCAGCCAGATAGAACATTTCAGGGGTCTGCATCTGGCCCATGGGCCCATCATTGCCATAGAGTATACACATCAGTGTATTTTTGGTTTTATTTGGGGGTTCTGGTTATATATGACTTTTTTCTTAAAATAATGATCAATATGGAAGTGTGTTTTGCATAACAATAAAAATGAAAAAATATTAATGCGTATGTTTTTGTAGGGACAATCTAGCAAACATTGTCCTTAGGGGGCAGGGCAATATAATAATAGTTTGAAAATATAGATATTTCTTCTTTTAAAAAATTATCTTCCATTTTAAATCAATACTGTATATTGGTTCCAAGGCAGAATAATGTTAAGAGCTAGGCAATGTGGGTTGAGGGACTTGCCCAGAGTCACACAGCTGGAAAGTGTGTAAGGCCAGATTTGAACCCAGGACCTCCCATCTCTGGGTTTGGCTCTCAATCTACTGAGTCACTTGACTGCCCTTGATATTTCTTGATAAAAAAATTAAATACCTGCACACCACACACACAGCAATATATTTCTTCTTTTAAAAATGTTGTCACCTCCTCTGCCAAAATAAAAAACATTCCCTTAATTACGTCATTTCCTTCAATATAATGCTCTTTTTCTCTTTTCTCTTTTACATATAAGCATCTGGAATGAATAAACCACATGCATTGCTGCCACTTCCTCATCTTCCAGAGAGTTTGGTATTCTGGGTGACACAGTAACCCCAGAGTCTGGAAGATTGGGTTGAAATTTCTCCACAGATACTTAGTAGTGTGACCCTGTGTCAGTTTCCCCATCTGTAAAATTAAAGTCTTGATAACGTCTATGGTCCTTTTCAGCTCTGAACCTAAGATCTAAAGACCTTTTGTCACTCCTCAGCAA
Source organism: Gracilinanus agilis (assembly GCF_016433145.1). Taxonomy (NCBI): domain Eukaryota; kingdom Metazoa; phylum Chordata; class Mammalia; order Didelphimorphia; family Didelphidae; genus Gracilinanus; species Gracilinanus agilis. The sequence continues at coordinate 177,877,724 of NC_058132.1, read as the reverse complement.
TATTCAACTTAGCATCTTTCTCCAACTCTACCAAACATACTGTTTTTAATGGCTTCAAACAGTGGAATTTTCTGTCTTCATTGTCTTTGACCTTTCTACATCCTTTGATACTATTCTCTGTCATCCTTCACTAATTCTTGCTAGTCTCTCTTCTCTTAGCTTCTGTCACACTAACTATTCCCAGACCCTTTATTTTCTTTCTAGTCACATCTTTTCAGAATCCTTCAACAAGTTTATTATCCTACTCCCACCTACAAATCGCTTTTGCCCTTGACACTTTTCTCTCTCTACATTTTCATTCTTGGTATTTCATTTACTGTTATGAGTTTATTGTACTGTCTCATCAGATGACTCCTAAACCTTTCTAGCCAATCATAAACTTTTCCCTGAACTCCAGCACTGTATCCTTGTTTTATAAATTTGACGTGGATGGAATTTTTAGGTTAACCAATCCAATTTCTTGTTTTAGTCAAGAGAACTGTGATGCTAGGTGATTTGCCTCATCACAGAGCTAAATTGGCAGAACTGGGAATGAATCCAGAGTCCATGATTCAAAATCCAGGAATCTCTTCCACCACACCATGTTCTTTTCCATTCTACACAATATCCATTTGGATATCTGATAGCATCTCAAAGTGTCAAAAACAATACTCATCCTACCTTTATAGCCAAGTCTCTTCCAAACTTGCTTAATGGGCAAGACCTTTCCTACTAAGTATATAGTTTAATATCTGTCTCATTTTCCTCATCTTTCTTACAAGGTTTTTGATAAGATTGAATGGGAAAATGTATGTAAAATTAATTATAAACTTTATATTAAATATTTGTTATTGCTGTTGAGGGATAGAAATTATGTATTAGACCTGTGATTTTATTGATATCAAGAACTCTGGGGTAAATAAACTTCCTCTATCAATTTGGGTATGTTTCTCTGAAACTTAAAGCATCATAGGCAGTTGCCTAGAGCACTGAGACTTTAAGTAAAATATTGCAAATCACACAGCCAGTATAGGACACAAGTAAAACTTGAACTCAAGCCCCTGGCTTTGAGGTCAGTCCTTTCTATTAAGCCAAACTTTTCATTATTATACTTATTATTTGCTTTTTGTATTAAAATTGTTTTTTCTCTGTTAAAATTAGTATAACAAAGGATAATATAAAATGATAATTCTTTAAATTGCAGAGATATTTTTCCCTTCTTGATGTCTGGAGAATTCTTCCTCAATCCTGTGTTGGTTGGCAAACAAAAACAAGTCTCATTGAAAACATTTTGGAGGTTGCCACATTGAACTAAAGATTGTTCTATTCTGGGATTTTAATCCCTTGGTTACATATCATCAATTGTGTTCCCTGGATCAAATCTCCTCTCCTTTCTTGGCCCTAATTTCCTAATCTATAAAATGAAACAAATGAATGATTTTTCCACTGAATTTTAACCTCTAAAATTTGAGAAGAATTATCATTTAGGACATAGGATTTTTTGACATTAAATTAAATTGTATATTTTTAGTGTTTTTCTGATTTCCTTTCAGAGGAAATTTTGGCCAGAGGTATACATGTGTGGATGGAAGGAGAATTCTCTTGGGCTGCAATTTGATTTCATGCTTTTCTGTAGGAATAAAGGTTAGATTCAAGGATGCTCAATTACCTGCTGACTCTTTGAATAGGGGTGAGATCTCAGATAGATGTGGATAACATATATAAAAGCTTTCAAAGTGACCTCTTTAGTTATTTTATTTTGTCTGAAGATTTCTGCAGGATTTAGGTGGCACCTTTTGGGTCCATATAATGAAGCTGGGTCCTATTAGAAAAATAAGGCAAACTGATGCTCAAAAGGGGCCTTTAATGCTTTGTAGGAAAAGAGCAATGGAATGTACCTATAGTGGAATATTTCTGTAACCAGACAAATTATTTTTCTGTGACTTTTTAAAAGTTCTGTTTAAATACTTGGACCCAAGTGGAGGTAGTATATAGAAGGATTTAAAATTCAGCATTCATCATTTACTTTCAGTTATTCAAACTAACTCCAGATCTCCCTCCAGGAGTCTATAGGAATATAAACATTTTTTTAATATTTTTATTTTGAAGATTAAACCATGATATGATTATAAATAAAGCTCACATTCCCAGTATTATGGATATTATACATATCATATATGTTGCCCTTCCTCCAAAGCACAATAGTAGAGAGTAATCAATATTTACCTGTACATTTGACTTACATGTGAGTGTGACCCAATATTTTTTTCTTTTTTCTAGTTCTTTAAGAAACAAATGATTTCTTTTAAATTTTAAACCCTTAACTTCTGTGTATTGACTTATAGGTGGAAGATTGATAAGGGTAGGCAATGGGGGTCAAGTGACTTGCCCAGGGTCACACAGCTGGGAAATGTCTGAGGCCGTATTTGAACCTAGGACCTCCTGTCTCTAGGCCTGGCTCTCAATCCACTGAGCTACCCAGCTGCCCCCTCTTTCAAAATCAAATGATTTTTTTCATCATTTTCTTCCATGCAACTCCTTCAAGGCAGGTAGTACATTCTGTTCTCAATGTGAAATCAACAGGGTTAATGAGAAGAGCTCTTATATTCTGATCTAAAGACTTCAGTTCAAAGTTCATGTCTGGCATTTACTACCTGAGTGGCATGGGCTAAGACACAACCTTCTAGTGTCTCAGTCTCCTCTTCTATAAGTAAAAGGAATAGGGCATATGCCTTCTAAGCTTTCTTTCAGCTCCATCCATAAACCTACAATCTTAATTCTGATAATAGAACAATAAACAAAGCAGGTATTCACTTGAAAATATGTAATAATAAGACCATTGCCTTCAGTCAGTGAAATACCTCAACTCTGTGAATAAAGTTTGATTTTTTTATTTTACAATCATATCTCTTTTTTCTATCTTTTTCCCCATTCTCTGAACTACAAATGAAAGATAAGCAAATTATCATTTGACCATTTTGGCTTCCTCAGATGATGCAAAATAATGTTGATCCACTCTATCTTCCCTATAATTAGAACAAGCTTGGAAAGATTCAAATAAAGGGAAAAAATACAGTGTAATTAAATCAGGTCACATTTTCTTATTTCAAAGAAGGTGAACATTAACTGACAACCTGTTTGTAAGAGCTATAGTGAAAAGAGTACATTATTATAATGAGTATAATAATAATTATCACCCTCTGCAGAAGGGTTAATCCCTGGGGTATTAATTTAGCTTTTCCATAAGTAGGCATAAAGTCTATATCCATCTCGTAGCACTTTTCATATTGTAAAAGATTAAGGTCTGCAGAGGCAAGAAGAGAATGGTTGAAAATAGAACTCAAACAAGGACAGTAAAGTCACTGTCAACATAAATTTCACTTCTGCTGAGATACATAGAATGAATCGCACATCTCCTATCCACCCTGCACTGTCTGAGAGGATAAAAGGAATCATTCGAAGGACCTGTTGCATCCTCAAACTGTCTTTACCTATTAAGCCTGTTTACGCAAGCCTGGGATGTGATGTGTTTCATTTTGCAGTACAGCCCAAGCACAGAAGAAAGTCGGCCAGGGAATAGCTTTTCTGTGAGCGCTAGTCAGTCAATACATCATTCTTTTTATAGCTTATCAAATTTCAGAAAATGATTGAACTAATTAAACCCAATTGTGAAACTGGGAGAAATCTAATTAACATGGCTCCACAGCTTTTGCAAAGGTGTTATGATGAACAATGACATATTTGAAATAATTCAGGCCATGGTTAAATTCATTAATCTGAGAACTGAGACTTTCTCACCACCATTCATTTTTTCCATTGCTATCCACTCTTCATTTACTAACAAAATACCGACCCACAAAGCCCCTAAGTTAAGCTACTAAATACCCCAAAATACAAACATCAAAATTTAAGGGAGAGCAACACATTCCGAACAACAGTTTCCAGCATCCTCATTTGAAAAAGTCATCTCCATGCTACAAAGCTGGTGATTTAATTTATACACATGCATGCATGTTATGTATTATAAATGTACATGTCGATAAATTTATTTACCATGTGGTACGTCTGCATTTCTCAGTGGGGAAAGTCTCCAAAAAAGACACAGGGAACTCCAATGGATCACCAAAGAGACAGAAAGGTGTCACCCAAAGTGACAGCAAAGAAAGAAAGAAAATGCATCCATACAAGCACGCGCACACACACACACACACACAGAGCTAAATTGCAAGTTTATTCATAGAAGACTATTGCTTTATAAGAGCAGAACCTTGCAGGCAGGCTCTGGGTACCTCCACGCGCGTGGCCCTTGGATTCCCATCACAGCTCTTTGGTATAGAGCCCTTGTTAGTGATTCATCAGGCAAAGAATATTCCCTCTTAGGTGGGAGGAGAGTCTGAGACTACAATGCAATGATCAGACTACAGATGTTTCAGCCTTAGTAAGGCAAACCCTACGGGAATTCATTTACTTGTTCTCATTCTGTATCATCCAGTTTCTAGTGAGTTACTCCTTTGTGGGATGTTACTATCATCATTATTCTATAGTGCACAACCAATAAATTCTTCCTGTGTTGATTAAGGTGGGTTTGGGTGATGATGGATCATAGAGATTCAGAATTGACCTAATAAACTTAAATGACTGAGATATCTTCATTATTTTTGGATTCAGTTTTTAAGGCTCCTGAAATAAAAATACATTCTACTAAATATTTTAAAACAAAAACAATTCAAATGCAGTTGAAACCCTTAAAACACTAGAGTCAGGATTACTAGACTGATAGGTAATTTAATGATTAATAACATATCACATTTCTACTAGATGCCATTATGGGAGTATTAAGTAAGTTTGGATAAATTAATGCTGGACTTCTAGAATCTAAGCAGGAAGAAATCTAGTAATGTTTCACACACATATATGAACACTAGATATTGTTAAAATTTATTTGCAATTGAAAATGAATAAATATCAGGAATGAGCCTGGATTTGGACATGTATCTAGATGTCTAAAATGTCTAGTTTGACATATATTGAAATAGATGAGGATTCAGTAAGAAGGCAGTTAAAAAGTAATATCAAAAAACTGGAAAAAAAAACTTTGTGCCCAAGGAATGAGCAATGAATAGATTAGACTATAAATATAATATATTATTATTACTTCTTGATAAAGGATGTCTAATATAGGAAATTTTAAGAAAGAAAGGGATGTCAGATTGAAGTAATAGGGAAAATGAAGAAGGCTGGAAAATACTGTCATACATATTGTCAGCAACCATTTAAAAGATGACAACTTTAAATGGTAACAGAAATCATGTAAAAACAATGGACAATTTATTAAATTTTAGAAAAACAGTTTTATTGTCTATTAATAAATTATAAACCACAAAATGGTAAGGTTTTATATCCTATCAGTTGCAATCATTCTTAATTTGCTTTACTTGACTGTTTTTTTCATTGTTTTTAGTTGTAGAAGAAAATATTTGATAGAAATGGAGTCATTACATTACTTGAGATATGTATTTATAAAAAATGAAAATATATAAATAATATAAAAGACCAAAATATCATAACACATTGGAATATGGAATATTGGATGGAATCATAGAGGCTCAATTCAAGTCCTTCTTTTATCATTAATAGCAGTCTGACTTTAGAATTTCCTTTCAAAGTTTTTATTACATTTTTATTTGACCTCTCCTTTGCCCTTATCTAAGTGTTCTCTGAATTATATACATTGAATCTGTTGTCACTGAATATACCAGAGAAAAGTTGATAATAAACTATATATATATATATATAATATAGTATGTATGCACACACACACACACACACACACACAGAAGTGACTTCTGTTCTTAATTTTCTTTATTGGAATGAAGACCTATTATAGCACAGAGAAGGAAGTTTGAAACAAAAGGTAACGAAACATTTTTTAAATTTTTATTTAATTCAATTTACTAGCCAGTTATTTTAAACAAAAAATTACTTTAGAAATAAAGTCTAGAGCATTCTTTTTTCTAAATGTATGAATTTTCACAGAGAATCTTTTGTGAACTTAAAGACAAATGCTGAACCTGTGATTTGTACTGTGCAACTTAGGCTACATGATGACAACTCACCTGAATTTCAGATTCTGTTCACTTTAAAAAACAAAACAAAACCTTATCTTCTCTTTTAGAATTTATATTAAGTATTGGTTCCAAGGCTGAAGAACTGTATGGCTTAGCAATCGGGGTTGAGCACCTTTTTAGGGGTTACACATGTAGGATGTTGATGAGGCCAGATTTGAATCCCAAATCTCCTATCTCCAAGCTATTCACTGAGCCACTTAGCTGACATAATTCTTCTTATTTTTGAAAGGGTCGAAATCTTACTAGCTCTGTGACACTGGGCAAGTCATTTGATTGTTTTTGTCACAGGTCCTCATTTATAAAGTGAGCTGGAGAAGGAAATGCCAAATTACTCTAATTATCTTTGCCAAGAAAATTCTAAATGGGGTCATGGAAAATCAGACTCAACTAACTGACTTAAAAACAACAAAGATATCTTGTAAGATTTAATATGCTAATATAGAATTGGGAGGTTTCAGAGAGAGTGGTAAATTCTGCATCATAAATGGGAAAAGTCATGTATAAGCTAAAATAAAATGTCTAAGGATTTTTAAAAGTCAAACACTTCTACTTACACAGTCTATGGAATAACAGGATAGAAATTTTTGTAAACAGTCATTGATCTATATAATAAAAAAAAGTATTAGGAAGCTAGATGGATAGAATGTAAGACTTTAAGTCAATGAGATATGTTTTCAGATCCTGCCTCAGACATTTTCTACCTGAAAAATGGGCCAATAATTTACCTCTTTATGCTTCAATTTCCTTATCTATAAAAATGGGAACTAATAATAACTCTACTGTACGAAGTTTGCGGCAGCATCAAATGAGCTGATACACAAAGTGCTTTACAAATCTTAAACCTATATAAAAGCAAAAAAAATGAAATGATATAATAATGACAATGATTACCACTACCATGTAGTCCAAAGATCTTTTAGTTTGAGGTATAGTAATTGTGTCACTGTGGCTTTATGTGGTACCATTGGAGATGGAAAGTCTGTAAGTGTGGATTTATTTCATATAGTCCTATAGATTCATTATCAGTAAATGGTGCTTTGAAATCTCTAATTGCCCTGATCATTCTAGGGAATAAACACAGCTTTGCTAAGTATATATTTCATTAGTGGTAACAAAATATATAGTAGTATATTCACAAATGTTAGTTATGTAGGTAATTTCAAACTAAATAAAAATATAGATATTAGGATATCTTACCAAGATCTATTTAATTTGTTTTCTTAGGCATAAATATCTCTATTTTTCTAACTATGTCTAATATATATATTTGTCTATTCATCTTCTCTGGCACCCATCACCATGGCACCTAGCATTTGGAGAAATAGTGGGCTAAGAACAAGCATGTATGTGGGAAGCAAAGTATCAATAGAGCTCCTCTGCTTTCAGAATTGTTTCAAATGGAAAGCACATAAAATGATTTGTAAATTATGTTGTAATTCTCTTATAAAAGATCTAAGTAAGAATTCTTATAAAATCATAGAACTAGAGCTGAAAGAAACTTCTAATCCAATCCTTTCATCTTATAAATAAGAAAATTGAGGTCCAAAGGAGTCAGTTGACTTGACCACAGTTAATCGGGTGGCACAACTTTGAGTTAGGTTTTCAACACAGTTTCCTGGACTTCAGAGACTGATCTTTGCATAATATAACTCTGCTTCCCTAATTCAATTAAAGTGATGGATCTCATTTATATTGCTCCATTCTCAGATCCCAAATGGAAATGCAAATACAGTTGCATAATTGCTGGCTCAGTTTCCTCATTTGCAAAATCTACTTCAAGGTCTTATAGTGGGGAAAGTAATTTTTAAACATTATTATGGCTACAAAAAGTAACTTTTGTAGTTAGAGAGAAATAGATAATATATTTGGGCCAAGTGAAAAAGCATGATGAAGGATGCTGGAGTGAAGTTTTGGGGACATGATTAGGGTGGTAAGTCCAGATTGCCTGACTAAATGGGGTAGTGTGAGGAATTGTGAGTTTTTTTGCGGGGGTCAAATTGCTGAAAATCTCAAAAATCAAGCATAAAAATGTGGATTTGATGTGATTAATGATAACAAGGTATTGTGAGTTCTCAAGAAAGATTGTGAAGTGGTGGGAAATGGTCATTGCAGGATATAATGGGGCAAAAAAAGCTAGTGGCAAGATCAATTTAAAGGCTCAATTAAACCAACATTCCAGCCAGGAGGTAACAAGAGAGAAGTAATGGCAAAAATAAAGACATGGAATTTGTTAAGGAAGAAACTCAGGAAGTTAGCGTCAAGATGTATATAGCAGTGAAAAAGAAAAGTGAGTTCATGATTACTAAACTGGGAGACCAGAAGAGTGGTGTATCCATCAATAGAATTCAAACTGACTCCCTGGAGACTCTAAAAGAACTTAATTACATTGTGATAAGAACAAATTCATATTTACTATTAAAATAATGTCTTGTTTATTGACTTCAAGGTATCTATAAGAAATATATTCAACATGTATCAAACAGTCAATCAATAACCATTTATTAAGCACCTGATATGTCAGGTATCATGTTAGAAATAAATTTGTAATTGTTGTTCAATTATTTCAGTCATGTCCTACTCTTTATGATTCCATTTAGCATTTTCTGGGAAAGGATATTGGAATAGTTTGCCATTGCTTTCTCTCTCCCATTTTCCAGATAAGGGAACTGAGACAAATAAGGTTAAATGACTTGCCCATGGACACCCCAGTAGCATGTGTCTAAGGGCTTGAACTCAGGTCTTCTTGACTCCAGGCTTTGTGTTCTATCCACTGAGCCACTTAGCTGTTCGTAGGAACAAATACAGTGTAAGAAAACTGCAACTCTGAAGTTATTTACACTCTCAGGTGAAGCATGTCTCTTTGGTGGCCCAGTGGATAGAATGTTGGAACTGGAATCAGGAAGACATGTTTCCTGATTCAAATAATGCATCAGACATTTACTGAAGACAACCACACTCAGCATCAGGTTCCTCCATCTCCTAAATGGAGATAATAATATTATCTACTTCATAGGGTTAAGAATTATAGGGTTGTTGTAGGGATGAAGTGAAATTATATTTATAAAGTGTTTTGTAAACCTTAAAGTGATATACATGTATATGCTAGCCATTATTTTTAATAAGTAGATATATCATATATGTATATAATATATGTATATTCCCATAATGTATACATATATTTCTGTATCTACATAATAAATATGCATTTGTGGAATAAACACAAGGTTGTTGAGGAAAAGGAGATCCTGAAAGAATTAAATATGTATAATCAACAAACAAAAAGAAGCCCGAGGCAAATGCTCTAAATAATAGTCTAATATTCTCTTAGACTACCCTAAAAGACGGGAAATCAACAATAAGACTATTTTCTGCCAAATTGATTTCTTTTTGGTCTTTGTCAGTTACTCTGTCTTTCTAAGGAAAAAAATAGTCCATGTTCTCAGACTATATTAAGAGCCTTGAATTTAAATGATTAAGTTTAGTACATTTAAGCAAAGGATGAGTTTTAGCTTTCATTACCTATTTTTAAAATATGTGATTCTTTTACATCTGGTCTAGCTGAGCATGGTGCTGTATAGGGAACAGGTATTTAACTAAATGTAAGTTCACTGAACTGTTGGATCAATATTTTCCAGACTGTCAATCAAGCTAAGAAAATACAACTGTTTGACACAATGTGCTAAAAATGCTGCTGTGAGAAAAGCTGCTAGCACGTGTGGGCTTTGGACTTGGAAGCAAAGCAAGTTCACAATAGAATACCTGTACGCCAGCTTTCATGTAGCTGTATTCATGCCAGTTGCTGATCCATCTTCAGAACTTGCCACAGGCCATTTACTTTAGTTTAGGGGATATGAAGGGAGTATATATAATCCAGAAAGAAAGTGCATTAAACATAGTTCAGAAACTTTTTTTTTTTCTTTCTATTCAGGGTTACCTTTTAAACCTTCTCTGTCTCTCTCTGTCTCTGTCTCTGTCTCTCCTTCAACTCTCTCTCTCTCTCTCTCTCTCTCTCTCTGTTTCTCTGTTTCTCTCTCTGTCTCTGTTTCTTTCTCTCTATATATTTGTCTCTGTCTCTTTGTCTCCTCTCTCCCTCTGTCTCTGTCTATCTGTCTGTCTGTCTGTCTGTCTGTCTGTCTGTCTGTCTATCTGTCTGTCTCTCCCTCCCTCCATCTCTCTCTCACCTTCCTCTACCTTTTTCCCAAGGCCCCAGATCCATAACCAGATTATTTTGGTGCATATATAATTTTTGATAGAATCAGAAACAAGAGATTTTTCTACCAAAATGAGGAAAGGGAATTTTTTTTCTCCTGAAGACAGTTTTCTATGGACAATAGATTAATCACAATGTGAGAGATTAAGGCCAACCATGTCAATGTTTTATTTAATATTTAGTAAGTAACTATTACTCCACAGTCATTAAGGAGGCAAACAAACTCAAATAAAATTGCTCGAAATTTGAAATTTTATTCTGAGATTAATGCAAAAAAAAGTCTCAATCACTGATGAAACCCTATAACAATGTGTAATATTTTTCTGATGTGAACCTGAACTTCAACCTTAATTACTATCTGCAATTTAAATTAAATATTGCCTTCAGAAGTGAGTGCAAATCATAGAGGATAATATCTTGGCTAAGAAGTATCTGAGGTCAGATTTGAACTTAGGACCTCTGATCTCTCGGCCTGATTTTCAATCCACTGAGGCACACAGCTGCCCCCAAATATTTATTAAAAGACTCCCAAGTGCCAGACATTGTGATCATTAGAAGGTTGTTCATAAACTTCATGAAATTGCTGTGAATGTTTAGATGAAACATTCCTTGTCTAAAAGCAGAGAAATTAAAACTCTGAATACAATTATTTACTGATATTAAAATTAAATCAGTCAAAAAGCAAATGCAGCCTAATGGTATTTCCTAGTTCCAGCTTTCCTTGACCATTACAAAAAATATCAATATAAAAACTAAATCTATTGCAGAATTCAAATTTTTCAGGTACTATGATTTCTTTCTTTTTGCAACACAAACTTTTTTTTTAATCTTTTAAAACTATGATGGTATTTGGTACAATACAAAAAAAAAGGAAACTTCATCAGGACCATGAGATATATTGCAGTTTGGGGTTGAGGTATTCTTAATTTTTTCTGACCTACATTTCAAGTGACCTGATTTCTTCTTTTTCAAAATTAGACTGACTTCATTTTATTCCATAATACTATGTAATCTAAATACAACCAATAGCTGTCAATTAAAATGTCTAAACAAACCACAATTTCTGGCTCAGATTTTAGAAGAATCACTTAACCAGAATCATAGAATCTCAGATGTAAAAAAGATCCCAGAAGCCATTTAATTCAACCAAAACCTGGAAAAAAAGAAACAACAACAAAAATAAACCAAAACACTTCTCCATAGTGTAACTGGGGACTTTGTAACTTGACTTTTGTTCCTCCTTTTGAGAGGTAGCCTATTATTTACCAAATAAGTAAACTCCACTTTTTAAAAGTTCTTATTGGTAGAAGGTTTTTCCTTTTGTCATGCTGAAATCCACCTCTTTGCAATTTTCATTCCTTACCCCTAGTTCTGCTCAGATCCCTTTATATGACAACCTTTCAAATAACTGAAGGACTTTGCAATGTTTCCCCAAGACTTTTCTTCCTCAAGTTATACTTTCCCATTTGCAATTCCTCATTATAAGAGAATGTTTGTGTGCATGTGTCTATGTAAATTATAAATTAAATATCATAAAATGCGATTATCTAAATGCAGAGCATTTAGCATTTTGCATCTAGATTGATCATTTATTTCCAGTAGTACTATTTCAGCCTCTAACTGTAATAATTATATGGAATGACAGGAAATCAGAGTTGGACGCAAGCTCAGAAGTTCTAATCTGAACATGACCAAGCATTTTTCATAAAGGCATGTCTGACAAGTATTTGTACAACTTCAACTTGAAAACCTTCAGTATGAGGAACTAACTACTGTCTTAAATAATATATTTAGCTTTAGGACAATACCGTTTACTAAAAAAAAGTATCTTAACAATAATCCAAAAATCTGCTTCTCTGAAGCATCTACTCATTGTTTCTAATTCCTTTCTGTGGAGTTTTAACAGAACAAAGATTTATAGATAGACCTTCAGATAGTTGGAGATTCTCTCCCTACCACTTTAAGGAATTTATTTTTCATTTAAAATATTATTAATATTAAATTATAAAATTAAATAATATTAAAATATTATGTTTTTACAAATCACAATTTTGTTTTAAATGCCTTTCGTATTAGATATATTTCTTAGTCATTTTTGTGTGTGCAGTGGGCACTTTGGGCAGTCTGGTGAAAACATATGAAACTATTCTCAGAATGATATTCTCAGAATGGACTGGGACAGCTGCCATAAGGCGTGTATGTGCTCAGGCCCCTTTCTGTGGACCATGAGATGAACAATATATATCTTACTGAGAATCTCTTAATGATGGTTCCCATGGCAGGGTAGTGTTGAAGATGACTGGTGAGTGAGCCAGGAAAAGCCACCCAAATTCTGTATTATAAGACAGTGAAAGAAAGATGATTCTTCTCTGTGACTAATGGACATTTTCAGTCTCTTTCTTAGATTTCCAGCTAGAATAAGGGAAGGGGTTGTTTTCTCCTGGCCCTCTTCACCTCTCCCCCTTTCCCATCCTGTTGGATATAAGAATATGTCTTTAGGAATAGAGGTTCATTTAGTTGGTTCCAAGTTTTTAATTGCCTTATTCCACTCATTCTGTTTCCTTCACTGATCATAAGCCATCAAATGATGATGTTGAAATATGGGGATTTATAGCCTTGTACCTTGCATCCTGGGTTCCAAAGTCAAGTGCTGGCTTATTACTTAAACGTGATGCCTCTAATAGCATGCTTCTTGGAGAGGACCACCACAAACAGGCTCAACCTGAAATTTAAAATGCTAAATACAAGAGTGACTCAGAGACAGCGATGCTAGGTGGTACAGTAAATAAAGCAATGGGTCTGGAGTTTAGGAAGAAATGAATTCAAACACGACCTCAGAGATTTATTAGCTATGTGACAATGAGCAAGTTACTTAACTTCTTTTTGCCTCAATTTTTTTTCCAACTGTATATCTGGATAATAAAATCACCTACTTTGCAGGATTTTTGTGAGGATCAAATGAGATGGCTGTAAGGCACTAAGCACACTGTCTGAAACATAGACGATGCTATAGAAATGCATATTTCCTTTCCCTACCTACATGTCCAGAATTCCTGGACTACCTCCATTTATTAGGCAGGGCCAAGGCAAATCTGAAGTGAATGTGAAATAACTTTTCAAAGGTTCCAATGAGTGCATTTACTCCCATGGAGAATAATGAGATACATGAAATGTTGTACATTCTTATTTATCTTTTGTGACAGGCATTTTCTTTGGTTGAGGAAATAAACACCTGTCCTGTACTTATTACACATAGTGTATATTGGGAACATTTTCTAGAAGGTATAATTTTATCCATATTTTGGGAGATTCTGCCTGCTGATACTTTTTTCTTAGACATTTTCCTTGGAGTTTATACCAAGAGGGACATTATATCAGGGAGTAAGAGAAAACAGGGAGAACCAGAGTCCATATGAGCCCTGAATAAAAGCTTGTCAAATGAAAGGAATCCTTTACGCTACCAATCATATTTATATATACATATATAAATACACAAATTATTTTCAATATATATACTTAGATTAAGACTCAAAGTTAAAAGGAAACAGAAATCATTTGGTCCTTTATATGTGGAATCATATATAATAACAAAAGTCAAATAGTGAACAAGGTCTTAAACAATGCTCTTTGAGTTTATAAATACATGTATGTACATACATATATTTTAATTTATGTATACAAAGAATACAGAGAAGTATGTGACAATGATTTTTCATTTTTATCTCTATATCTATAAATATCTATCCATCTATCTATTTCTACCAGATGCATAACTGTTTTCCCTATAATGTAGAATTTCCCAGGACCTTTACTTTCCAATGGCAGATTGTACAATAGCTTATTTGAAATCTTTGTTTCTTTTAGTTAGTTATGTCCCACTGTGAATCCTTTAAATCTTATACATTTTCTGTGGCAATTAAAGCTGACCAATAATTGAAACACATTATGAATGTTCTAGAGAGTTGTACCTAATTAAGCTTTGTTTTAGAGATGTTCCTGGAGTTTTCCTCTAGGGAGGTGAGAGAACTGAAAAGAGGGAAAAAATCCTTTTGGGGATCAGGTCCCAAAGTCCAAACCTGGCCTGTGTGAACTTAATGTCTCTAGTGACTTTCCTTTCCAGATTCTCACTTTTCTATTGGGATAGCTCAGAAAACCATAGTTAGAGAAATAATCTGAACCTCTTATTATTTCATAAATATTCTAACTTACTATAACCATAATAAGTAAGCTTGACTGGTATTTATCCACATTATTCAGTGCTAAATCAAATTCCTCCTACCAAGCTTCATTTATTAAAACCTATCTCCTCCCACTTCAAATGAGCTATCTCCAGAATGTCCTCTCCATTTATGTATATTTTCATTGCATTGTCTACCGTTTTATATATTTTTTTCATACTCAGTCCCAAATCAGAATCTCAGCATAGCCCAACATGTTACCCCTGTAACAGCGGAGAGAATGCTGGGCTTGAAATCTGACAAAGAAACAAAAAAATGGATTAGATTCTGCCTCTGATTAGCTGTGTGACCACAAGCTGTTGAGACATAAGTTACAAAATTGGAACAATAAATAATAGTCATATCCACATAATGAAAACAAGAGAAGTGAAAGTATATAAAGTGCATTGTGAATACACATATGTTATATGAATGTCGTGTATTGCTAACAGAAAAAGGGGTAAGTCTACAGATGAAGAAGAGATAGATTGTGGGACAGCAATGATAGGTTCAGTTACAGAAATAATGAGTTTGAGATGATGACAGGACGTGTTGATCTAATTATTAATCTGGTATTTGGAAATATAGGGTTAGAATTGTAGGAGATAAGTCAAGACTGGATATAAAGACTTGCAGTTGGAAAAGTACACTAATCTACAAAATGAGGAAGTTAGACTACATGGAGGTAATAATTGAATATGAGGGAATAAATGTAGTTTTCAAGGGAGATAATGTAATTGGGGGAAAAGCAATGGCTCTTAAGCTATTTCTAGATGAGTCAGCCTAAAACATGATGTGAATGCCATTCTCTTACTAAAGCATCTATAACAGTTTTGTACTTCATTTAATTGCTTTTTATAGCAAATGTAAACTACTCACCCTGGATTGTAAATAAGAGGTGTGGAAGGAAGGTAGTGATGAAGTCAAATGTATCCCTTTGAGTTGGGGTGAATAAAAAACAACAAACACCTGATAAATGAATATTAGATAGATGATTATCAAAATATGGGTAGAGACAATGATCAATGTAGGTAGGCAGAACTCTTAATTTGATAGCTTAAACAATGCAATTATTCTTTAGGCTGTTGTTTTGCTCTGACTTTCTTGGGCAGGGGTCAGCTAAGTATGGCTCTCCAGCCATATCTGTCTCCACCTGCTGAAGAGCCAGTCTGGGCAGAGCACCAAGATGTGCCCCAGGGGCCCCTTCAGCCCCCGCCCCATATTCCAGCACCTTCCTCCTCTATCCTCCTCCTTCCACAGGAGTTTATGGCTCTTATGGCCAAAAAAGGTTGCTGACCTTTGTTCTTGGGCCTGCAACTAAATCTCAAGAGGTTTAGATGCAACTGTTAGAATTTTTTTTCCATGAAATTTAACCTAAATTTTATTCTTTGAAACTTCTACTCATTATTCCTTATTTTTCCTTAGGGAGCCAAGCAGAGTAAGAATGATCCATCTTGCTCATAACAATCTTTCAAATAGGTACAACTAGCTAATACAACTCTTCTGGGTCTTTTTTTGTGAGATTTTTCTTTCTAAACCTATGCAATTCTTTCCACTGATGCTTCTATAGAATGGACTCAAGGGTTTTCACCATTCTGGTTTCCTTTTCTGGATACTTGCTATTTCATCAACATCATTTTTAACTTGTGGCGTTGCGTCATTTGAAATTATTGTAAGCCCTGGAAGACTACATCTCCCAGGGATCCCTGCTACAACTTCCCCTGACACTTCCCACTTCCTTTGGGGGAGGTGTCAGGGGAAGTATAAAAGAGAAAGTTTGGTGCCTTTTCTCTCTGTCTCTGTCTCTGTCTCTGTCTCCCCCTCCCCCATGTCTGTTTGTCTCTCTCTGTGTCTGTCTGTCTGTCTGTCTGTCTGTCTGTCTGTCTCTGTCTCTCTCCGCGTCTGTCTGTCTGTCTGTCTCTTTCTGTCTCTGTCTCTGTCTCTCTGTCTCTCTGTCTCTCTGTCTGTCTGTCTGTCTCTCTCTCTCTCTCTCTCTCTCTCTCTCTCTCTCTCTCTCTCTCTCTGTCTGTCTCTGT
>NC_058132.1:177846835-177860971 GCF_016433145.1 Gracilinanus agilis | reverse complement strand
CCTTCCTTCCTTCCTTCCTTCCTTCCTTCCTTCCTTCCTTCCTTCTTTCCTTCCTTCTTTCCTTCCTTCCTTCCTTCCTCTCTCTCTTTCTCTCTCTCTCAAATGGTTGTATCAATTCATAGTTCCAACAATACTGTATTAGTGTTCCAAATTTTCCACATCCTTTGTGGCATTTATTATTTTCCTTTTTTGGCATATTAGATAATCTCATAGGTTTTAGGTGTTATCTCGGAGTTATTCTAATTTGCTTTCTTTAATCATTAGTGATTTAGAGTATTTTTTCATATGACTTTAGTGGGTTTTTATATCCTCATTTGATAATTTTCTGTTCATATCCTTTGACCATTCATCAATTTGGGAATGAATTGTGTTCTTAAAAAATTTCCCAAGTTCTATATACATTTGAGAAATTATGACTTTATCAATGATTTATGCTATAAAATTTCCCCCACTTACTCATTTCCCCTCTAATATTGGTTACATTGGTTTTCTTTTGTACAAAACTTTTTAATTTGATGTAATGAAAATTATCCATTTTACTTCTTGTAATGTTCTCTACATCTTATTTGGTTATAAATTCTTCTCTTATCCATAGGTCTGACAGGTAAATTAATCTGTGATTTCCTAATTTATTTATAGTGTTACCCCTTTTTTCAAGATTATGTATCCATTTTTATTTTAATCTGGTATATTGTGAGAGATATTGTTCTATGCCTAATTTGTACCATATTGTTTTCCAGTTTTCTTAGCATTTTTTGTCAAATAGTGGGTTCTCCCAAAAGGTTGGATCTTTGGGTTTATCAAATGCTTTATAAGTATGGTCATTTACCACTGTTTGTTGATTACATAATCTATACCATTAGTCTACTGTTCTATTTCTTAATCATGATTCTTAATCATGATTCTTAATCACGAACAGAATCTTTTGATGATTAGTCCTTAAGTACAATTAAAGATCTGGTACAGGTAGCTTCCTTTTTATGTTGTTTTTCATTAAATCTCTTGATATTCATAATTTGTTACTCTTGCAGATGAATTTTAAAACTTATTTTTCTAGCTCTATGAAATAATTTTTGGAAAATTTGATTGGTCTGGTACTGAAATGACCTGTTCTTGATGAAGCTATGCCAAGTTTTCAGCATCCCTCTTTCCTTTTCTATTTTAGTGTGACTTCAGGCAACTCAGTGTCTCTGAGGCTCAATTTCCTCTTTCATAAGATGATGGGAAAATTTGAAATACATGACATCTAATATCCCTTCTAGTGTTAAATACTGTGATCCTATCCCAGTAAGGGTCATTGCTATGCTCAATATAATTGAAGTATTACATTCCAATTTTTCTCACATATTCATGCTAAATCACTATTGAAACAGTCATGGTAATTCACATGCATATAGCAATTTATAGTTTACAATGTGGTCCCCATCACAACACTTTCAGAAGCAAATACTATAAACATCATCATCTGATTTGACAACTGAGGAACCTGAAGCTCAGAAAGATTATAGGGCATGCCTTTGGAATCTGTTATTTGAACCCATCTCTCTTAACAATAAGTTTAGTACTGTTTCCAGTATACTACTGTATCTCCTACAAAAGTTTCAGAATTTAACACAAGTGTAAGAATGAATATTAAGTCAGTCTAATTCAGTTCAACTAAATATTTTTGAGGTCTATTATGCAAAGTGTCAGACAGTGAAACTTCTCCAACATTTCCCTGTAACTTTATGAACAGTAATCTAATCAACACCAACATTATCTCTGAAAAAGGGACTGTTTACTGACTCAACATCACTTTGACACCCTAAACCTAAACATTCTTCCCTGGCTGCCACTTCCTTGTAGGCGCTATCTCTCCCTAATACAGGAGAAAGGAAGCTTCTGGAGGGAACTCTGTTTCTCTAGGGCTAAGTGTAGACTTGGCATACAGTAAATATTTAATGAAGACTTTTCAATATTTTTTTACTTAAAGGTAATAAAACAAACCTAATCCATATTAGCAGGAAGTATCAAATATAATGATAATAATTACATATGGTACTTTATAAGCTAATAAAGAGCTTGATAAATCTCTTCTTAGTAGTAATACTTTGCTAATTTGTATGAAATTCAATCCAACTTTCCAGATAAGTTACATCAAAGCATTATTACTTCAGAGATAGAATATTTTCTTTCAGGATTTATCTTCATTTTTCAATGGTGCCCAAAACTTTTCTCAACTTCTTTCCAGGGATCAAGGAAAAATCAAACATTGAAGTATAATAAAGGAACTACCTATTTAAATTATGCATAAAATCTAATTTAAGAATTGCATAGTTCTAATTGCAATTGATCAATTTCTCAATTTTGCATGACTAGATATGCATTTGTCAAAAAAGCTGCTAAACACAATTTATAATTATGTACATTACACAAATGTTAAAAAATAAGAGCCAGTAACATATGGAGGTGGTCATTTATGTTGGTACTAGCTTTTCTGGCATTGCTGATAGAAATGTACATCTGTTTATAGCAGATGCAATGTTAATATTACTTTTAACTAAACTCAGTGGAATTACTAATTTCCCAGTAAATAAAAATCTGTCATGTCTGCCTTCATTTTTTTTTATCATCTGGGGAATTTTCTTTCAATATCTAAACTTTGCAAATGTGCAGTGTAAAATCCAAAGATTGGCTTATTGGCTTTCACCTTAGCTTGCTCAGTACAAGGCAATAATGCTAGAAACACTAATATTATAAATGCTAACAACAGATGCTTTTAGGAACAATGACTATAATTTCACAAAACTGAATATACCCAGACAGTTCTCATAGCTAGTGACATCTCTATATCCTCATTGTAACATAATTTTGATTGAATAAATAAAAACAACAAGGTTATCTGTCATAACCATTGGAAAAAGACGTATTGTTTCTCCATTCTGGTAATGCATTTTGTTTATTAGCTCAGTCTCAAATAGAAAGAAGGTAACTGGAAACACTCATATCCACATGTATGCACACACATACACAAACATACACAGATATATTCTAAATCACTTCTTAGACCTCACACTAATTTTTTTACTATAATATACTAGACAGTGACTGAGTCCCAGTGTTAAATTTATTTAAGTACAAATCATAATTCAAATTCCAATATAAGCATGTCATCCTTTCCCCTTCTTCTAATAGCCTTTCTAGTAAATTCAAGAAAACAATTATCAAGTGAAAGTTATATTTAAACAGAACTCTATTTTAGACAAGAACATTTTGATAACTCATGCCTAAATTCAGTTGCTTTAGTTCTGTCTAGCTCTTCTTGATTCTATTGGGTTTTCTTGGCAGAGATACTAGAGTGGTTTGCTTTTTCCTTCTTCATCACATTTTACAGATTAGAAAACTGAAGGAAACAGGGTTGAGAGAATTACATAAGATCAAACAGCCAGGAAGTACCCCAGGGTGGATTTGAATTCAGGTCTTCCTGACTGCAGACTTGGTACTCTATTCACTGTGCCATCTGGCTGACCCTTACAGTTTCTAGCCACTTCCAAAAACTTATCAGTATAATATGCAAAAGGGAAAGGTGATTCTCCCTTTGATGAAGGAATAAATTACCAACACAGCTTTCTTATTGAACACGAAATTTTCTGGTCTAACCTTTAGCCATATATTTAGTGAGAGGCTGCTAAAGAAGTATATTTTAGCTAATGCAATTTTGCTTTATTCCACATTACGTATTTCTTTTGAGCATTCATAGGATCACAGGACTAAGAAGGATGGGGACTTCAAAAGTGATCTCATCTAAAACTTTTATATGAGAAATGTGATTTCATGTTGTAGAGAAATGTCTCTCCTACATCAAGACTCAATAAATACAAGGAAATATTCCCTAATTCTTCTGTTACATCTGAGAATTTATTAAATATTGAAAATGTACCTTTCTTCATAGCTTTCTAAAATAGATTTTCATGCCTCTCATTGATTGAATAGACAAAGTATAAGTATTAGCAATGGAAAATCTTTACTTATTACATTTTTTTTGTCATTGACTTACGTGATGACTAGAGGGAAATGTTTCTTCCCTAGAGAGTATATTATGGCCACCTTATGTTATAAAACATTTTATTATATAGGTTTACAGACAATGCATTACATTTTTTAATGATATAAATCTATACATTTTTACTATACAAACATTCAATGGGGACTGCTAGGGATGCTTTGAAACATTCCAAGCATGAGCTCCACAATAGGGTATTCTGAGCATAAATAAAAAATTAGCAGAAACCAAATCAATGAGTCATAATTTCTTCATCTCATTATCATTGAAACATCAAGAAAAATAATAGTCTTTACAAATTATATGAAAGAAGCTGGTCCAACAGAAGTAGTACTGGCCTTGAATTTAGAGGATCTGGGTTTGTGTGCTCCAACTCTATTGCAGAAAAAAGAATTGAATCATAAAAATGAAAACATAATGCAAAATCCTGTTTTTTGGAAGCATAAGTTTGGAAGCATTAGTTGTCACCTAGTCTAACTTCATTTTACAGATAAAAGAAAGTAAGGCCCAGGGAGCTGAGATGGAATTTCAAAGTCATCAGAAGCAGATTTTAAACTCAGGGCCTCTGACTTGTATTACCCAATATAAATATAATCCCTTGAACATTTTTGGCTCTTAATATATGGTTATTGACTATTTTTAATGAGAATAGTGAAAATTATGCAGAGTTTAGAGTCAGAAGATTCTATTTTCAAATATTGACACTGGTTGTTACTACCTGTGTGACCCTTGTAACATCACTCTCTTGGCCTTCATCAATAAAATTTAGAGATAGTGGAAAAAATTACTTCTAAGGTCCCTTACAGATATAAATCTCTGATCCTATGGCATTGTTGTTGAATAGTAAGCAGTGCCATCTGGCATTCTGTGGCTAAACACAACTCAAGCATGATAAGGTAGAGGATCAATGATAATGAGCAGTGATTTATATATCAGGTAATATTTTGCAATGCCTTATCATGCACCCAGACCCCTAAAAGCTGCAGGGCATTGCAGAAATGTTAAATCTTGTCGCTTAACGTAGAGCAGATCATTGAGTAAAGAGAACTCTCGAAAATTTTGTTGTCCACTTGCTTTCAACAGACTGATTCAACGAGCAGAGTATAATATTCAAAAAGGCAATTAGGACACTTTGCAGTGTATGTAAAGAATGTTAGAGCTTTTTTTTGTTTGTTTTTGCCAAAAATGATGGCATTTGGCCATCACAATTCACAAAGCATTTTTACTCTGCATTATGATGTATTATTATTATGGATATATGCATATAGATTTGAATGTGTATGTGTATGTGTGTGTGTCTTTCCCTTGTCCTATGTAGTTAGATCCTTAAGTGTAGGGACTATGTCTTATATAAAAGTTTTGCCTTCCCAGGGTGTAGCACAGAGCTGGAAAACAAACAAAGAAAAAAACAGAACTAAATATTGTTTAATGCACCATCCAAGAGATAAAGAAATTAAGACCCACAGAATGTAAATGACTTACCTAAAATCATATAGGTATTAATTAATGGAACAAGTTTTTGAGTCCATATTTCCTGACCCCAAATCCCTCGCTTAATATATGATAGTATATTGAATTTGTTCTTGTAGTAGCAGAGCTCTGAGTAGCAGAAAGAACACTGGATTTAGAGATAGGAGTTCTAGGTTTGAATCCTATTTGCTCTCTCTCTTGAGAAAGTCATTTAAAATTCTGGACTTCATTCTCTGCATTTTTTAAATTAAAGGTACTAATTAGTTTATCTTCATGATTATTTTTGTTTCTAGATATTATGTTCCAAATACTTTGCATTTTCTAGATGTTTTAGTTTTATCTAGACCTGACATTTTGCCATTTTGGGGAGGCCCAATGTGAAATTTCCTCGAATATGGGGATGCAATTTTTTTTACAATTTATAGTCTTTGAGAATTGCTTGCTGGTCTCTGAGGAGTTAAATGACTGACCAATGACCACATAGTAAATAGGTATCACAGCAGGAACTTTAAGTCGTGTTCTTACCTATAAAGCCATCTCTCTCTACTATATCCATGCTACCTCTCATTCAATCAGTCTGTCAGGAAACATTTATTAAGTGCCTACTATGTTTCAGGCACTATGGAAGCACCAAAGTTATAAATATAAGCAAGATAATCCCTGATGTCAAGTTGCTCTGGGTCCAAGGGGAGGCAGCATGTAAACTACCATGTACAAAAGAACTATATATATAGGGTACTTTGAAGACAGTCAACTGTGGTTGTTGATCAGCGAAGCACTAGAATGAAGGAGTTTGGAGAAAAGAGAGAGCAAGGTCTTATCCAGGATTGAAGGAAGACAGGGAAGCCACAAGGCAGAGCCGAGGAAAAAAGTATTCCAGTTTGGGGTTCAGCCAGTGAAAATGCCTAGAGTCAGAAGATGGAATGACTTGAGAAAGAAAAAGCAAAGAAGACACTGTCACTGTATTATACAGTAATTGGTAGGAACTAAGGAGGTAAAAGTATAAGATTAGAAATCTAGAGAGTGTAAAGTTTTGAAGGCCTCCGAATGCCAGTGGATCTTATATTTGACCCTGGAGATTACAGGGAGGCAATAGTTATCGAGTGAAGAATTATATAATCAAAAATTCACCATAGAAAGATTACTTTGGGAATTCAATGGAGGATTGACTGTAGCAGGAAGAAACTTTTGTTAAGGAGGCAAATTTTAATTGGCTGTTGCAACAGTCCAGGTATGATGTGATGAGAACATATACAAGGATGGTGGTATTTTCATAGGAGAGAATAGGGCATATTGATTAATGTCAAGATATATTGAAAGGCTTTGGCAATAAATGCAATACAGAAGAGTGAAAGTAAGGAGTCAAGGACAATACAGCAAGGCTGTGTGACGACTATAAGTATAATGTACCCTGAACAATTATTGGAAAATTAGGAAGAGAGGACGGTTTAAGGGACATTTAATTAATTTAGTTTAAGTTAAAATATGTAGGCTGCTTCGTTGTGGAAAAGAGCTGTAGAGATCTGAAACACTGGTACAAAATTTTAAAGCAATTGCTCCTAAATTGCCTGTGATTAGTAAAAGAATTATTCTCTTCTGTATAATAACTATAACCTAAGTTTACCAGTACAGATTTGTGTTAATCCAGGAATCCCAGTTGAGGAATTAATTTATTATATACATGTTTGAAGTTGGAAAAAAAGGAAATGGAAACAAATCATTTATAGATTTTGAGTTATTAGTTTCTTATTCCCAATGTTATATTTTATGATATTCCCTTTTAGTAAATTTAACAAAAATATTTTCATGC
This sequence comes from Gracilinanus agilis, assembly GCF_016433145.1. Taxonomy (NCBI): domain Eukaryota; kingdom Metazoa; phylum Chordata; class Mammalia; order Didelphimorphia; family Didelphidae; genus Gracilinanus; species Gracilinanus agilis. Next base: position 177,853,649 of record NC_058132.1, on the reverse strand, counting down.
TCACTTAATGAAAAATAGAATTGATATTTCAGAAAATTCCAAGTTGAAAGTAATAGTAAAAAGAACTTGCTTCTTGCCAATGAAAATATGGCAAGGTTTTTTTTTTTAATCATCTCATTATAAGTCATTGTAATTAAATTCTAGAAGATGTTAAGTACTGTGGGAAAAATGAGGTTTAGATGAGAGAACAGTTTTGCTCTGTCAGATTTATATGAACCAAGCATGCTTTTTCCTTCTGAAGATTGTAACAGAATAAAATCAAAGAGAAAGGATTCACAAGAGAACTGGCTTCATAGGACATGTTGATAAAAATTCCACCTGTAAATTGGATTTCATGTTTGTGTAATCATCATTAACCAAGTTTGCTGAATGTTTTCTCTCCTTTCTACTTTCAGAAAATGTGTGACACTTTTCTGCATTTGCAAGGGAGTCTTGTCTTCTGATTTATGTTCATAAAACAATGCCCTTGATGGATTATTTTAAAATTTTGAATAACTCATTATAACATTTCTCTGGAGGTTGTTATCCTCCCTTAACACCACCCTTTCACTACGTACAAAGGAAAAATTCATCATAACTGTCTATAATTCTAACTGAAGAAGTAAATTAGAATCATTAGTTCCTATTGTCAAATCATTGAGTTCTTTGAATTCAGATTAAGGAAAATTTATAGCTTTAACAAGAAATACTAATAGACAAAGGGTGCAAAGATACATTAATCTATTCACAAAACATGAATGAAATGAAGGTCATGATGAAAAGAATTTGTAGCATAACCCTGGGGTCACTAAGGGAGAAATAGTCCATGATTCTTATCACTCCTTCTATCTCAGTTCTTTGAAATTAATCACCTTTTTATGAGAGTGGTGTACATCACCTCTGGACTAAAGAGATCTGGTCACACACATTAGGTGTTTCAAAGAATTTAAAAATACATTGTTTTATCAGTCATTTCTCCACTGCTTAAAAATGCAACTTGATAAGAAACTTTTTTTTACACCTTTAAAGTTTATTGCAGATTGGGAAGATAGTAGGTACTTAATAAACACTTATTTATTGATGAGTTAACCTTCAATTTAATATTGTTCAAAAGATTTATAAGAGTAGGAGTCTATCTTGTTATTCTCTGAGGTTAGATTATACAACTAAATGAAATTTGAAGATGAATTACTACACTATTAATTAATGAACATTTCCTTCATTTTACAACAGAACTACTAAGGTTTAGGCTTTAAAAACGAATGTACAGCTAGTAGTTTCCTTCAAACTGAGGTTCAAAGTTCTTTGGCTTGAAACTTCAGGTGTTCTTTGATGATTCTTTGGCTCTGGATCTTAGTCTCATAAAAACCTCACTCAAAATGTTTCATTATTGATTGCCACACACTAGATTAGTCTATCTTCTCTCTTTCAAATACCCACCCTATATGACTCTTTGTTATAAATCCACACAAAAACAAAATAAAAAATAATACAAACAAAAAAATTTTCCCTGAACTAGTACTGTTCCAGCTTTAAATGTCAAACTTTATGAAATATTTATTAAGTATCTACTGTGTGTAGAGACTCCACATAAGTCCTTTAATGCTATATTATGGCATGGAAGGGAACCTTAGTTCTCAAAGGCTACTTCAGTATAGATCAAACTCTGGCACATTTTACAAATCTAGAAATACCAGTACAAGCTTAGAGACAGACTATCTGCTACCAAATGACTAGCTTAATATCTATGATGTAGCAAAAAATGTAATCGGTGAACTTGTCATGGAAAGACCTGACCAGTATTGATTGGGTGGCATGGGAGAAGTTGAAACTACTCATTTTGGACCCCAGTTTCTCCATAGATAAAATAAGGGGATGAGCAATGAGCAGAGAAATTCCTTCTGGTTCTCCAAAGCTAATATCAGAAGGGCTTGATCACTAAAGTCAGCCACTGGGTATGGAATATTTTGGTACATTGTGAAACATGAAATGAGCAATAATAGAATATTTATAATAAGAGGATAGAAAAGAGAAGAAAGGATGTCAAGAATCATATAATCTTAAGTCATCTATACACAATATAACATGATGAATGGATAAATAGATGAATATAAGTCTTCTAGTGAAAGACCTGAAATCAAGAATACTACACATGTAACTAAATATAAGTGAAAGAATTGTTGACTTTTTAGAAGCTTCATGCCTCTACATAATGTACAAATGTACATGCCTCTGCTTTTTTTGAGGAAGAGATTCTTTATGGGGTAAGCATATAATGATGTAACTGATAGAGCAAAAGGGGAAAATAAATGAAATTGATTATGCCTTGGTAGATAAAAAGCTTGTAATCCACTCTCAATGTAGAAAGATTTTCATGTGTTTAGAACAAAGGTCAAAATAAATATCAAATAAAAACAATGAAAATAGGAAAACATTGCCTATAATTTCAGAAACTTCAAGTTGACCTGTTTCATTGAGATATAGTTTCTAAAAATAAATGGAAAAATAACAGTTATGAAGATGTTGATTCTGCAACTATTATATGGAAAACATTAGCCATTGGAAAACATTCACCACAGGGAAGAGCCTAAAAGTTTTCTGAAAGAACTTCAATTATCAAAATAGGTTTTTGTTAAAAAAAAAATGACAGCCAAAGGCAACAGTAGTTTAGACTAAAAAGTAATTTGTGAAAGAGAAGAGAAGAGAATGGTAGAATTTTAGCAGTACTTCATCATAAAATAAGAAAAGAGAGTTGAGGAGAAACTGTGCCTTCAGACAGTTTTGAGTAAAATATAGTTAAGTTAGAGAATGTAGGAAGGGAGCCAGAAGAGAGGATAGAACTAGATAGAAACAGTGGGCCTGGAATCAAGAAGACCTGTATTCAAATACAACCTTAGACATTTAGTTCTCTTATCTGTCTTATCACTTAAACTCTGTCTCAGTTTGTTCATCTTTAAAATTGGGACAATTTTTTGCCACCACTTTCTCCCAGTACTTTTGTGAGTATCAAATGAGATAACATAGGCATATAACTAGCAATTTGATGTCTGAGGTGTTAAATGATTTTCTTAGAGTCACCCAGACAACATATGTGAGGGGCAGGTCTCAATTCAATATCTTCCCAAAAAGACTGACCTTGAAATATTATATATAACACTTTGTTCAGCATAAAGCATTATGTGAAGGTTCATTATTATATTATTATTGTTGCTTTATATCAGTATGAAGTGTTTCCTATCAGACTAAACACTTTTCATTGCAATGCACATACATCATTTACTAATTCTCTCCAGTCACATGGACATCAATCATATGGTGCGAGTACTAGAGTGTTACTCTGAGGAATTATACTTTTCATGTATAATTATCAGTGAATTGTGACTGAATATCTGTAAATGGTCGGCAAGTGAATTTCTCAAAAAAATGTTTCAATCTCTTGACTGAGTGAACATAAGGTTCCTTCACAGCAGAACTGTGAGGAACAGAATTCAGCCGTGCTTTGTTGCTGTTCATTTACAGGCAACTTTGTGAGAAAGAAATGGAAGTGACATTTACAAGAATCCAACACTTCACATATGCTTCATCATAGAAACTGCTCATTTTAAACATAATGGCATGAAATATTGATATGAAATTGGGAAAATACTGTCGACTCACCCACCAGATGTGTAATGATGAGCCAAAGTATATTTTACTATTCCTGTAATATGAGAATAAACAAATGATGAATGAAAAAGTATGAGAATAGCCTGTAAGGTAATACAAAGATCTGAATATCATAGAAGAGAAAAAGCTAAAGGATGACTCTCACTGGTTTTTCATTTTTTATAAGTTCTGAGCAATAAGAAAAAGTCATTTAAAGTTGTTAAACAAAATTTTACTCTTGATCAAAACTTTATAGACCAGATTCACTGTGTAAAGGCAAGAGCCATGTTATAGCTAGATTTCTTTAAAGAGTAATAATTTGCTACCGCATTTTGATTGTGAAAATAATTACTGTAATAAAATTAACTTAAGAAGTATTAATAAAAAGTGGAGCAAAATCTATATTTAGACATCTATCTACCTATCTTTTATTATTTCCCAGGTTTAGACTACAAAAGGATGACTTCTGATATAAGAAAAATAGGGAGCAAAGTAAAGGTGGTCACAAAATTAGATAACTTAAATTTCCCCAAAATTTCTATTTGTTGTTGGTGCCTATCCTTTTGCACATCCATATATTATTACTCAAAAACTGCAGGCAAAGCTAGTGAAAATCGCATTTCTTACGAGTAAAGGGCAATGATTGCTTTGTCATTCTCCCATTTGGAATACGTTGTTTCTGGCCTTATACATGCATTCTGAATGGAAGAGGCCACTGTGGCTGCTCTAGTTTATGGTGTGTTATGGGAGAGCAAAAGAAATAGTATATAGAATGGCAGTGGTGGGAAGGAAATATATACTGGTGTGAAGGAAATATATAAGAAGGGTGGAACCTGCTGAAAGAATGGAAACAGATTCAACAAGAATTGAAAGACAGTCCAGTGCCCCAATTTTTGGAGCCAGAGAAATGATGTATGTTTGATTCTAAGTTCTACTTTCTACAAATGTGACCTTTCTCTTAACTTCAGGTCCCTCATTTGTGAAATTCATGGATTTGATAAAAAGATCTCTAAGGTCACTCCTATATTTAACATCTTAAGTAGTAGGAGGGATAGTAGGTGCTTCAAATAAATAATGAGTGTGAGAAAATTCAGATTCAAGTTTTAAAAGAAAACGAATGATGGAAGCCTTTTTTGTTGTTGTTTTGGTTATTTTGTTTGCTTTTGTTTTTTTGCTACAAGGTAAAGATGTATTGGAGAGAGGAGGCAGAAAAGGGGTAATAGCAAAAAGCCATCTTTTAAATACTAGCACTTTTTTAAACCACCAGGAACTATGAGCTATAGTAGATAAAATGGTACACCTGAAGCAAGAAAGGTTCAGGTTTGAATTGTGCCTTTAACTAGCAATACAATATGGTGTAACAGAAAGAGCACTATTTACACAGTCAAGAACATGGACCCAAATCCTCCTCTTAAACATCTGGGATCTTGAACAAGTCATTTAAAGTCTCTTGGCATCTGTTTCATTGCCCCTCCTCAGCCTGTGTAAAATGAGGTGATAGGAATAGATGGACTCTACAATCTCTTTCGATTCTCTATCATTTATGTTTCACAGATGTTACTATCTATGTGTGACCATGATCAAGTTATCTAACTAATGCATAAAGAAGAAATAATAACTATCTAACAAGTTTTTATTTTCCTGAGGGTCAAATGAGATAATGTACTAAAGAGCTTTTTGAATCTGAAAGTAATATATAAATGTCAATTATTATTAGTCAACTCTCCTGAGTGAGCATTTTCATCCGTACAAAAGAATAGCTTTTTTTTATTTTGATATTCATTATCACTCCTCATAGGTATGAAAACTGAGGTGCAAAGAGATTAATTGAATTGTCAAAGGTCAGTGGCACACTGACTGGCAATTTTGAACAGAGAATTGTGATAGTGCACTTAAAAAGAGAAATAGAAAGTCTGGAGCCCTGCTTGTATTATAAGAATGAGGTTTCCATCACAAATATAATGTAATGCAAACTTTTCTTAGTAAAGTGTGTATCTCACCGTTTAGTAGAAGTGTTTTTTTAGTTGAATGTATTCATTTTTTAAATTAATTTTTGTAAAGATATTTCATTTTACCAGTTACATGTAATAATTTTTCACATAATTTTTCTGAAATTTTTGATCCAAATTTTCTCCCTCCTTTCTTGGAGCTGGTAAGCAATTCGATCTGGGTTATACATGTATTACCATGCAAAACATATCTCCATATTGTTCATTTTGTAAGAGAATACTCATATAAAATAAAAACACAAATAAACTAAAATGTTAAATCATGTACTTTGATCAGTGTTCCTACTCCAGCAGTTCTTTCTGTGGATGTGGACAGCAACTTTTGTCATAAGTCCCTCAGAATTGTATCGGATCATTATATTACTGAGAGTGATTAAGTCTTTCACAGTTGATCATTCCACAATATTACTGTTACTGTGTACAGTGTTATCCTGGTTCTACTTATTTCACTTTGCATCAGCCCAGGAAGATCTTTCTAATTCTTTCTGAAATCATCCTGTTCCTCATTGCTTATAGCATGATAGTTGGAAATACTTACTAAAAGAGTAAACTAATCATATCTTCTACTTTTATTTAAACCCCTTTGTACTTAGTAAGTTGATAATGTCCCTATCTATTTTTCCATGTTCTTTACATTTATCTATATGAATTTTCCTAGAGATTTTCAGTTTTTCAAGCAAACATCAACTCCTTGTTGTCCTCTTTTCCTAGAAATTACCCTTATTGAAATACTTCTCTTTCCCTATGGTACACATGATCATCTAGGTAATATAAGTGTTTGGGGAAGAAATAATGAATGAATAGATAGATAAATAACCAAATGAATGAATGAATAAAGAAATGGTACCATGCTTATAGATTAAATATCTACTAAATCAATTTAATGTAAACCTAAGAATATTAACATGGCCCTCCTCACTTGGCAACTAGTTAACCCTATATCTTTATAATTATATATATACATATATATGTATAAACATATATATATACATATATACATACATATGTGTTTGTGTATTGTGTGCATGTGTGTACGTTGACAAGAGGAAAAAATATAACAAGAAAAGATGGAAAAGTTGTAAAGAAAAAACCAACTACCTCCCTATGTTAACAGTGGCAGATGTTCTCTCATTGAAAATGGCCTCATCTCTGATATTATTCTCCTTTTTAAAAAAAATTTT
>NC_058132.1:177809839-177846630 GCF_016433145.1 Gracilinanus agilis | reverse complement strand
ATATATATATATATATATATGTGTGTGTGTGTGTGTGTGTGTGTGTATGTATATATATATGGAGTATATTTTGAAATTTTAAACCAGGGGGAACCTTCAAAGATTAAAAGATTTGTAGGATTTAGGCTTAGCTGTAATCTATGTTCTTGCTTTCTTATTTAAAGATGAAGTACAGGGAGTTGATATCATATGACTACTTAGTGAAAGATGCAAGGATTAGAGCTCAAGTCTTCCTATTTCCCAATCTTATGCTCTTTCCACTATACAAGTCTTGTAACTCAGCATCCATTGCTAAATTTATATTTTATGGTTTAGTTCATTAAGAGAAATAAAATAAAAATAAAATAAATTTAAATAATGGAATTTACTGTTACTTTTTACTTCTATTTTATAATAATGTTTATTCATAGTTTTCAATTTTTAACATTCTTTTTTGCCTGGTACACAAGGTATCAAAAAAGTTTTACTTCAGTTTTAATCCAAGGTCATTGGCGGCACTAAAGAGATAAATGTGGCAGTGTATGTAGCATATATTTACAAAGGGGACTGAACATTTTGAGAATCCTGGTTGTATTAAAATAAGAATGATGTTTGAATAACATAATGTAATGCAAACTTTAAAGTATTAAGGCTTAAAATTGCAATATGACTATTGGGACTGGCTATATCCCATCTGTAGTGAATTCCCATTATTTTATTTTCTCCAGAAAGATCTCAAAAGTACACTTCATCTTCACAAATATGAAACAACTGTTGTTTGAAGTAGATACATTTCTTAACTCTATTTTTTTTAATTCCCTCCTACTTGGTCTTCCTTTCTCCAATAAATCTGATTCAATGGATTGTTACTAAGCACCAAAACTATGCATGAGAGATGTTATGGAATAATGAATAAAGTAGCTTTTAAGCCAGGAAGACCTGAGATCTATAACTACTTCTGACACATCTGTTATGTTATGATTCTGTACAAGTCACATAGAAGCTCCCTGTCTTCTGGACAACTCTCCAAAGCTCTATAAATTGCAGAGAAGATTTTTACCTTCAGTGATAGAGGGGGTTTCCTTTTATAGATGTTGCCTATCCCATTGGAATGTGAGTTGCTTGAAAGCAGGGACTTTTCTGTTTTTATCCCTAGCACTTAAAACAGCCCTTTCTGTGTAGAAAATGCTTAATAAATTATTTTTTCAGTCATTCAAGAGTTATCTATATCTTATCTCATATTACTGAAATGTCTTGTTCCTATAAGCAATACAGCATTGCTCCAATATAACTGATTTTTAGCATTAATTCCAAAGATTTTCTTGCATTTGCTTTGGTAATGCTTAGCAGTTTCATAAAATATGGGAAATATTATAGTCTTCTGTAGTTTTTTCTTTTCATGACAGTTCTGACCTAATTCCTGAGCTTTGATATGCTTTATCTGACCAAACTTTGTTTACCTTATCTTATATGATTTCCCAGGCTATCCTTTTTGGCCCCTTACATTGATCTGCTTATTGTTTTTTTCCATCCAGCTGTCCCCCATCGACTCCTGAAAATTAGGATGATAGGATCATATATAATAAGCTAAAAATTATATTAGATGCCATCCCCCTTATTTATTAATAGACCAGCAATATGACTTATTATTCAGTATATTTTTCCTTTTATTCCTCTTTTATTCACAATTCACCTGATGGTAATTATTTAGTAATAAATGCTTCTCTGTATCTAAATGTGACATTTTGTTTACTCAAAATCCTACAATATAAATTGTTCTATTCTTTAACATGGCATTATTGTACTTATTCAACCTGTGTGTTGTCTCCCTCAATAACATGTAATAATGTTTAATACATGCTCATCAAATGATGGATTGCCCTGAAAGCAAAAAGCATACCCTCACTGAAAAGTTCTATGGATATGATGGACTGTTCCAGGTATTAAGAGATATTCTCATTGTTTAAAATTTAATTTCATAGAGCTTTCTTATTTCCAGTTTGAATAACTAACCATTATGCTTGAACTTGGCTTTTCTATGTACTCTTCTGCCTAATTAAAACCTCACACAACAAACCATTGCTAGCATATTGATCAGACATCTCCCTCTGATTGAAAAATCTGAATAACTATTCCTTCTCACTTCTAGGAACTTTATTTCTTAGGATCATAGGATAATAGATTTAATGTTAAAATGGACATCAGAGCTTATCTAGAATAATCCCCATATTTTGTAGATGCAGCCAAGAAAAAGATTTCCAAATTGCCTAGGATTATATAGGTAATAAAAATGAGAGCCAGAATTTTGAATCTAGATTATTTGACTCTGACTCTCTCTCTTTGCATTATCTATGTGCTCCAACTTTGACTTAGTGTCAAAGTCTTGACTCAAAGAGCACATAACACTCGGATACTTGTCATATATATCAACTGACCCCTCATCATAATTTCTTACAAACATAGCACTCTTCCAAGACATCTCCTGGGATCTAGTCTTGTCTAGATGATCTGTTTTGTCTCATAAGGGCTCAAGGTCCAAACTTGTTGATTGGCTTTTCTTCATTTTATTTGTTAGCTTAATCATCATGACAATAACTATGGTCATAGTTAAGACATTCACAAAGAAGTCATAAATGACCTATATAAAGTGGATAAAAACATGCACTTTGAAGTTCAATTCATATAATAAATTGTTTTTTACCTCTAAAGTCTTTAAGTAAACCCAGCAGGATCCCTTTAGAACCTCTCTAATATTTCCCTATTTATTCTCCTCTACTTATATCCATTTTCCCTCAAATATGCAGATATAGAATCAATATTTTTCTATTTTTTATTAGTAGCAATGTGACATCCTGTTTTACACTTAATTTTATTTCAAAATTTACATAATTTTGGTTCTATTAGGATAAACTAGGTTTTAGTTTGAAAAACTAGCCACCATTCATGGCATAGTTTACCTGGAGGAAATGTATTTCAGTACATGCCAAACTATAAAATAAACACCAAACAAATATTATTTGTAGATTAGTGGAATTTGATGATTAAGTAATATTTTTATTACATATGTACCCAAAAAGAGTATAAGACAAATTAGAATAATAGTTCCAGTCCATTCTGACTCTCTACAGCCCAAGATTATAAACTTGGAAATTATAGCATAGCTGGAAATCGTGAATCACAAGCAAATATTTCAAAGTGGTTCTTCTTATTCCTTTTTAATTACAGAGTAAGAAGATTTCTAGAAAGCCCTTTGATCAAGGATCTAACTGGTCAGTAATTCCACATCCATAAAAAAGGAAGGGGGAAGCTTAGTGTATTTGTTTTTCTGGCTTTTGATCACTCCCCTTAGTCTTTCCATTTTTCCTAAGACAGATTAGTTATGAAAAGATAAACTGGGGTTGATGAGTTTGCTAGATGGCAAGAGGCTCCGATAGCATGACGGGCAACAAGAAATTGAAGGAAAATGAGGGTGGGCAATGGTAATTGTCTTTCACTATTTGAAGAGCTATTAGGTATAAGAGAGATTAAACCAATTCTGCTTGGTCTCTGTAGTAGAAGCAATGGATAAAAGTGTAAAGAGGCAACTTTAGCCTTGATATAAGGAATACATTTCCTAACATTTAAGCCACTTGGAGAGATGGTAGGTTCCTATTAGTGAAGAGAAAGAGACAATTTGTTAGAAATATTGTAAGAAGGATTCTCATATCAGGTATTGGTTGAAATAAATGACCTCTGAGGATCCTTCTCATTATGATATTGATTCTGAGCTGTTAACTCTCAACAGGTTTGTTTTTAGCAAGTTCAACACTCATAAAAGTTTAAAGGGCTTGGTCTGAATCTAATTGAAAACCACCAGAATTGATTAAAAATCTCTGCAAGGCCAAAGCAAAGGTAGGGCACAGGAATTTATTATGTAGGCTAATAATACAAAAGAAGTTGGTAAATTATATCAATTGCTTGTTTTATTCATTCCATAATAGGAATAATGATTGTGTTTTACATAGCAATGTGATTTATCTACATCTCATGCCAGCTCCACAACATCCATGTAAATTATGTATTACAGGAATTTTTATCCTTATTTGTCAGATGAAGAAACTGAGGCCTAGATGGCTTAAGTAACTAGGAAACATAAGATTATGAATCCAGGTCTCTCCTAACTCCACATTTGATATTTTATCTACTACCATCATTTTCTGAATTAGTAGAAATAATGCTTCAAATTTTGGCATTTGCAGTCTTTCCAGTTTAGATTTTCATCATCACTTATGGCTAGGCCATCTTGTTACTGGACTATCAAGAGGACAGATGCCATCATGCTCAGTCACAACCTCTTTTTTTTTTAAACCTTCACCTTCCATCTTGGAGTCAATACTGTGTATTGGCTCCAAGGCAGAAGAGTGGTAAGGGTAGGCAATGGGGGTCAAGTGACTTGCCCAGGATCACACAGCTGGGAAGTGTCTGAGGCTAGATTTGAACCTAGGACCTCTCATCTCTAGGCCTGGTTCTCAATTCACTGAGCTACCCAGCTGCCCCCCACGACCTCTTTTATATATTGGAACCCAACTTTTTAATCTTACTTTTTCTCCTGAAGTAGAATATGATTTTCTAAACACTTTGGAATGAAACAGCTAATTACTGAGTTTTACCTTTTCAAGAAGTATCATTTTATAAAAAATCTGTGATCCTGGATTTTGCCTTTTTGTAAATATTAGTATCATTTCACTATCTTGCACTCAGAATCCATTAATTAAAAACTAAAAATGTTGCTGATTCCTTGAAAATAACAAATGAATTATTTACTCCATGAGAGTGATGGCCTCTGCAACCACACTATATTTAAATTTGACTGAAATATATTTAGTATTTAAGGAAGCTTTATAAACAGTTTAACAAGATGTGAAACAATCACAACAACTATCAGATTTATATCCCCATTAGCGACTGATTGGTAATTTGCATGTTGTAATAAATTTTATTTTAGTAGCAAATACCCATTCATTAAGCCCACTAATATAATCTGCATGTTTTTAAAGTTTTTTTCCTTTGAAAGTATTTCTATGAGCAAACTAAACTCTTACAAATCCACAATATCACATTAATGGCACTATAAAAATTTATTGAATTTGAAAACATAGGACCAAATCCCAAATAACAAAAGAAGGGGGTGGTGAGAGACCATCATATGTAGGTATTTGTGAGGTTTTTCTGTTGGTACACACATTTACAATATTTTCCCAGGCATAAAGGGCAAGTTATGAGTTCAGGAAGAAAGTTCACCAAAGAAGATAAATGAGGAAATAAATGAGGAATCATAGGATTCTTGAATTTTCCATGAACTAGTTACATGAACTCAGATACTTACATTCTTTGAGCCTCTGTTTCCTCATATGCAAAATTGTAAAGTTGGACTAGAAAAACACTAAGGTCCTTTACAGGGTGGGTAAAATGACTATTGATTCTAATTAGGACATCTAAGCTGAAATACTGTCCCTCATAAATCACTATATAATTTTGAGTCAGTAAAACCCATTTTACTCTCATAAAATTAAAACAATACTATTGATATTACTTCATTAGGTTGTTGAAAGGATGAAATGAAATAATATATTTTTTTATTTTATTTTTTAAACCCTTAACTTCTGTGAATTGGCTCATAGGTGGAAGAGTGGTAAGGGTGGGCAATGGGGGTCAAGTGACTTGCCCAGGGTCACACAGCTGGGAAGTGTCTGAGGCTGGCTTTGAACCCAGGACCTCCCATCTCTAGGCCTGACTCTTAATCCACTGAGCTACCCAGCTGCCCCAAAATGAAATAATATAAATAAAACACAAGGTTAAAGTAATTTATTTTAATAGAAGTGATAACAGTATTAAATCAATAAGTACCTACTCTGTGACAAGCATAAGAGATACAAAAAGAGGACAGTATAAAGGTGAAAATTAATAGTTGGACAATAATTTCATGAAATTATATGGTCACCAATATTTATTATATCTTGATTCAGAAATTTATTTACAAAATAGAGAGGAAACAATAAAGTAGAAAAATGTGAAGGGGATAGAAAAGTTATCTATCCTATCTTAATCCAGGCATTGACTAATTAGCTCTCAACCAGGAAGGCCTGTAGTGAGTAACCATGCAGCCTCCTCCAAGATGGAAGCTAGTCTTTCCAGAAACTAGGAAAGGAATTAGCCTTTCACTCACCCTATAAGGTAGTCCAGGAGTCAGAGAAATTTACAGTCTAGCAGGGGAAATAAAATGCAAACCAATCTATGCAAACCAAGCTTCCTACAGGAAATAATTAGCAGAGGGAAATAGAATTAAAAGGGGTTGAGGAAGGTTCTCAATAAATGGGATTTTTTGGAACATAAAAGAAGTTGATATCTATATATCATATTATTTTAATATGTTAAATATCTATACTTTTTCAAGTATTTCACTTTTTTGGTTTGTTTTTATAGACTACATCTTCCCATATTTCATAGGCTAGAAATACAGATAACTGATCCCACAACTCATTGGCTTGGGAGCTTTGATTATACTCCACTTCCGAATTTACCTAGTTTGCCTCTGCTTAGGCAACTTAGTGGTCTTTGCTCCCATGGCTCACAATGTTAATACAATATTCAGAACAGACACTCAATCAGCATAGCCCACTCCAACTACAAATTCTTGAATTCAAGTTATCCTCTAAAGCCATTCCCTATACATGGTCCCCAACTGGGATTATAGTAATGTGCTAAGGTTTATATTTTTGCACATTTCCATATTTATTGCCTCTATTTCACCTTTTCCTTACTCTTCAGTATTTTCAATCTGGCTTTGGAACTCATCTTAAATTAAACTGCTTTGTTGTAATATATAAGTTTTTGTTATAATATACCAATAATCTCTTAATTGTCAAACTTGATGACTTTCCCCCTAATCCTTACACTTCTTAACTTCTCTGTAGCACTTCACACTGTTTGATAGTCTTTCTTCTTGGCTTTTCAAGACTGTTCTCTCATGATTCTTATCACACTGTCTGACCACTTCTCATTTTCCACTGCCAGTTTATCATCCATGTCAAGCCTCTAACTGCAACATCTTTCAAGGCTTATTCTGGCTCCTTTTCTTTCATCTCTCTGTTTTTATTTTTGGTGACTTAATCAGTTCCCAAGAGAAGAACCTGTATGCAGAGATTTACTAGTTATTGTATTAAGGTCTAATCTCATTATTGAACTCTAGCCATACATCACCAGTTCCTAATGGATCATTTTAAAGTTGATGTTGCATAGGCATTTGAACCACAACATGTACCAAATAAAGCACAAAGGATTGAACCATTATCTTTATTGTCATTAAGTTTTGCAACCCCATACTTATCCTTGGTTCCTCCCATTCCATCTGCCTATATATCTAATCAATTATCAAATGTTTTTTCTATGTCCAAAGGATATATCCTCTCACCTCATCTGTCCAAAATCTTTTAGAGGACTTTTTTTTTCCATTGACATCCTAATTGGAATCTTCCTCCTTCAAGAGTTTTAACACATCAAACCATATTGCACTTATCTGTCAAAGGATTTACCACAAATACAGTTCTGCCCATATCATTCCTCTACTCAGTGAAATGCCAGTGGCTCCCTATCTCCTATATATAAATTACCTTTGCTTAGCATTTAGTTCTAATGTTGTCCTAGTATGCTCTTCTTGAGTAATTTTATATTGCATTCTTTCATGATCTCTATTACCTATCTTGCTGTGCCGCAGACCAAAAGCTTTATCTCCTTTCTCTCTTCCTGGAATTTACTCCCTCCTAAAAACCCCTCTTAGATTCTTGCTTCTTCCAAATTTCAGCATTTTTGTTCCACCTTCTACGTGTTAAATTTCCTGATTCCTCCATACCCTAGAAACTTTGCCAGACAAAATTATCTAAAGTTAACAATAAAATCATTACATTTATATAGAATTTACTATATGTCAGGCACTGTACTAAGTGCTTTACAAATATTATCTCATCTTATCCTTACAATGAAGAAGGTGCTATTATATGATGATTCTCAACCTCATTTATGCATTTCCAATTATATACATTTGTTTTAACCTAGGAAGTAATTAATAAATATCTGCCGATGCTAAAAGAAGAAATATATTAGCCAGGACATTAAATTTTTGTCTCAATAGAATTAAATAAAATTACAATAATATGAAGGGAATATTATTCTTTAAGGTCTAATATTTATACCAAAATTATCTGTAAGTTAAGTAGTAAATCTACCTCTCCCAAAGAAGAAATAATTAAATTAACTTAATGTTTCATAAATATTTACTGAATCAGACTATCACAGCCCATTCTCAGTTTCAAGTCTCTTGTTTTGTGCTAATTGGAGCCTTAGGTCTTCTGCATTAAAAATAACTACCCCAAACAACCTTTGCTTTCTCTCTCTGTGCATATCATTCATATAAGCATCTTTTACTGTACTTAAACATTTCTGATTTAAAATTCATTTTCTTTAATGAAATATATTGCATTATTTGATCTATTTTGCCTAAACTGTTGAAATGCTTTAAGTTCTAATAAATTGTCATCAAAATAAATTATTGATTACAATATGTTAAAATATCATTTTGCTCATTTGCATTTGTGCATCCCCACCATTATATATTCTTAATATGAAACTGTATACTCAAGAAAAAAAGTTGTTAGGGGAGGAAAAATCCTTAAGAGAGATGATGAAACTAAATGCCACATTGTGATTGGCTTGTAAATGAACTTTAACTTGGGAAAACTATTGTGTATTGACATGATACTCTACATAGAGAATTGGAGCTTGAAATAGTGTCCATCTTCTTCATTTTCTGAAACCCATTCGATAAACCTACAGAGAAATGAGTCTTCAAAATTAGGAATCATATTATTTCTAATGAGAATTAAGAAATGAAATCCTCTGAGACCTAATTAATTCATTATGTACTACAGTTCAAAATCTATTCAAAATGAATATTTTGAAGATCTTAGAAACCTATTATTTCTATATAAAAACATTAATTGAAAAAAGAATTTGATGAGGATTATTAAATAGTAATTGTTAAATAATATTGGAGTAAAAGTGCCTTAGGTAGTCAAAGATTACTATTAGTTATGTATAAGTCAAAGCAAACCTACTTATTGAAAAAATTAAGCAACTTAGAGAAGTTGGAGGAGGTAGTACTTATTCAATTCCATATTTAGGAAACATTTTCTATTACCTTGTTGAGGAGGGAAGAAATTTGAAGAAATTACTTCCAACAAAGCAAATGGAAATCAAATCTTTGAATACACTTAAAAATGTTGACATCTTACTTTCTATTCAGTGAGTGATAAATCTATGTAAACCAATAAATACATTTTGATATATGCATTTATTCACATAATTTTTAGTTGGAAGGGATTTCGAAGTTATTCTAAATCCAAATTGTATTTCATCTGAGAAGGATATCTTTTGCTTCAATATATTTAGTGAAGGACTCACTATTCCTCAGAGTTAATCCATTCCATTTCTAGATAATCTTCATTGTTTGAAGGATTGTTGTTTGTTCTTTTTGTTAACACTGAATTTTAAAACACTACTTGATGCATTGTCAAATTCAAATGAAATGAAACTATCCTTTTTCACTGAAGTATCCCTCAACATACATACTTCTTATAATATTATATTACTAACAACAGTTACTTTATTGACATTTTCTCTGAAATCACACCAAGTGAATATATAAATAAGTGATTCCAAAAGTGGGTGCCACCACCCCCTGGTGGGTGCTGCAGCAATCCAGGAAGGGTGCTGATGGCCACAGGTACATTTGGGGGTGGTAGATAACTGTAAGGAGGCGGCGATATTATGTGACAGGGGGCGCTAAGTAATATTTTTTTTTGGGAAGGGGGTGGTAGGCCAAAAAAGTTTGGGAACCACTGATATAAATACTAGTGAAATTCAGTTTAGCAACTGCTGTTGTCAAGGAAGAATTTTTAAAAATATTCAAAAGGTAGGATCAACAAAGTGAAGAACATGATGATTCCTGTAAAGGACACTTCTAATAGTTTTTTTTTGTTTGTTTGTTTGTTTGATTTGTTTTGTCAAGTCAAGTAGGAAGATGTTGATTCCACACTAATCTATCCATCCTCTACTCAAGAAGTCAGCAGTTATGGTTTTCTGACCAAATCTAGCCTACCACTTGGTTTTACAAGGCTGGACTGTGACTTTTTTTAATTTAAATATATTATAATTAAAAAAAATGTTTTAAGGTTAAATGTGGTCCTTAGACTATCGTTTGCCAATCCCAGCTCTAGTCATTTAGGTAAATAGCAATATATGTCATGTGCTTTTAAGAACTCAATTTATATAGATCAGTAATTCCTAGAAAATGCTAATTAAGGTCAAAATCATCAAAGAAGGTATGCAGCAAGAGCAATCATTCATGATATATTTCTGTATCATTTTGTAAGTTTTCCAATAGGTCTGGTTGAGCATCTCGAGACCCTGTTGCATAATTGTTTCAGTGGGAGTGACTCATTTGAAGGGGAAAAGATAGTGAAGAATACTTAACCGTCATCATTCAGATAATCTGAATTTTCAGAAGCCATACTAACAGAGTGAGAGGTATTACCAAATAAGAGTTTTCAAGTGAATGCAATGGCAGAGTTTATTTTTCTAGTTCCTGGCTTAACTGCATTTGGAAAAGCTCATTACCAGAGGGCAGATGACAAGGAAAACTATTGCTATTCACACATTTCTTAAATTCAAAAAAAGTAAATACAGAATTATTGACAGAAATAATAGAATGGAGTTACCCGTGTATTATAAATAAATGACAAAGCTATGACTAACATGGTTTGAAAATCTTTTAGTAAAAGGCTACCCTAAATAGGCTCTTCCTTTGGACCACTTGCAAATAATTAATATAGATTTCTAGTGGTGACTTTCTAAATTAATTCTCATGGTAATCTAGGTAGTTAGGTAGGTGGTTGATAGATTCAAAATGTACAACAATCTGTACAAATGTACAGTCTTTTCAATTCCAGAATCAATTCTGGGCTAGCAAACAGATTCTAGTTTATGCTTCATATAAACAATAAGCTATATGTTGTGTGGCCAAGGCAATGTTTTTTGTTTTTTAATCTTTTAAATATTTGTTTATTTTTTTAATGATAATAATAATAGCAAGCACTTATATAGTGCTTTATTCTTTACATATGCTATTTCTAATTATAGCACCTTTCTCCCAAGTTGCTGAGAGGATAAAATGTGGGGGCTGCAGTTAGATCCCCTTCTCCAAGGAGATCTAAGATCTAGCCAAGGCTTGGGTAAAGGCAAGGTCAGTGGCTCTCTGGTAGAATGATCAGAACCTGGACCCAGACTCAGTGACTAACAATCTGCATGTTTTATGGCCAAGGCAATGTGACAATCCCTTCTGAGGGGAATAGGTATGTTTCCCACAAAATGAGTAGAGATGATGAATTAAGAAGTAATGAGTGAAAAATAATTAAAGTGTTTTTTTATATGTAACAGGAATATAGGTGGAACAATAGAAAAATTAATAGGCCGGGAGCCCAGAAGACTCATCTTCCTGAGTATAAATCTGGTGTCAGACAATTACCAACTATGCAACCCTGGAGGAGTCACTCAACAGTGTCTGAATCACTTTCTCATTTGTAAAATGAACTGGAGAGGGAAATGCCAAATCACTCCAGTATCCTTACCAAGAAAACCTGAAATAGGGCCAAAAAGAGTTGGACATCCCTGAAAACAATGAATAACAACCACAATATGCAATACATTTTGCTAATGGCTGAAAAACATCCTCTTGAAAGGTTCTAGGATCCTTGGAGTACAGCAAGAACAAACCAAATTACAGTGTACATTCTTTAATGTCTTCTACAAAAATATCATCTTTAAATGTGTAATTTGATTATGCCGGGATTTTGATGGTGAGAACATAATTTTCTGGAATTTCTAGAGCTGAGGCTACTGAAGACCCAGAGTCTATAGCATTGTGTCATATCTCAACAAGAGTTCCTTCCCTGGATGAGATTATTCTATTAATTTTTTTTCTGCTTACCATCCTCTATGTGATTCTTTAAAGATGCTAGTCCATTTTGTACTAATAAGCATTGTATTTGTTTCGTTTAGATATGATTCAGTTTTAACATAAGGGTTTCAGGGGAAATGGCACAAAACATAAACCTTTAGATCTCAAAAGAGTCAAAATGTTAACATTTAATAATGTTCTTCTATAAGACTATGCTAAATAGGAAAAAATAATTAAAGTGACTAGCTAATGGATGTGATAACCACATTATAAAAGACTTGCAGTGCCTAATTTAAGTTCCTTACCTGACACCCTAGGTCTTTCTTTATCTGACTGCAACCTGGTTTTCCAAAACTAAGTCATACTATTCCCTCTCCACATCCTGCATTTTAGCTGATCTGGTGTAATACACCAAAGTTTGCATTGATTAGATATCAATTTCGGTCTCGTGAATTTGTTTATACTATATTCTCATTGCCTGGAAAGATTGTCCATTATATTCAATCATCAGATGTAACTTTCTTCATGAAACCTCCTGATACTTCTTCCTACAACTTATATATTTCTCCTCAAATCATTCATGTCACCTTACTGAAATATAGACTAAAATAAAGTGTTTTGTTCCTTTTATTAGAGTCCAAGCTTGCTGAAGCAAAGATTGTGCCTTTTATTTTACATTTTTGTCCCATCAGTGCCTATAATAGTGTCTTATATCTAACAGGCATTCAATAAATGTTTGTAGACTGACTGACAATGAATGAAAAATGAAGAGTTGCCAAGAGTTCCTCCTTTGAGAACAGGAAAGGCTTCTCTGTCAATCTATGAATACTTTCTATGATATTGTCACTGAGTAGAATGTAATGGGTATTTCAGTTCGCTCTGGCATTTATTGTCTTAGCAAGATTCTGACACCAGGAGGGGTATTAGCAGCCATATATACTGATCATAATTTATGGTCTGCAGAAGTCAATCAGAGTTGACAGAAGTGTCAATAACTACTCGTCATTCTAGATACCCACATAATGCTGATGAATTCAGAAGCATATCACATCTCTTTTTAGTAGTTAATAAGAAAACTTAGCAAAGATCACCTTTTATGGAAGAAAAATGGAGAAGAAATTGATTTGTTCTAGAAAGGCATGGCATAGTCCATTTTCAAGTATAAATGTCATGAATTGTATGCACTTTATCTTGAATTGACCAGAAGAATACAGTTCCCTGAAGGCAGATAACTTATTTGTTTTGCATTAGTTTTCTTTCCCTAGTGTCTAAGGTTATGCCATCCACAAGAAATGAATGAACTGATTGATTAATTAATGAAGGGGATATATAGTATCAGCATTTGTATAGCGACCTAAAATAGAAAGACTGTATATTTGATAATGTATCAATTGATATTGATATTTAGAATGATTTATTCTTTTTTTTTAATTCCTAACTTCCCTCTTAGAATCAATACTGTGTATTGGTTCCAAGGCAGAAGAGTAGTAAGGACTAGGTAATGGGGGTTCAGTGACTTGTCCAAGGTCACACAGCTAGGAAGTACCTGAGGCCTGATTTGAACCCAGGACCTCCTGTCTCTGCTCTTAATCCAGTGAGCAACACTACTGCCAGCTGGAGTGATTTATTCTTAGTACCATTTGATTGAATTGGTACTTGATTTGGTCCACTATTGATATTTTGCAAACAAGGTCCATGTTCATCTTTCAAACAAAAATATTAGGAGTGCTATCACACATTCTGTATTACAGGGAACCACAGAATACAAGTCTCCAAATAATTAAAAACAAATGACATGAAAGGGAGGTGACTTGATACCAAAATCTGGGTACCAAATCTAAGAGGGATGGCTTGGGACATGTTTAAGTAGCAGAGGAAAAACTGATAACAATCAAGACTAGACAAAAGACAATGAAGAGATTTAAGTAGGTAAGTTCCACTTAAGTGAGAGGAAACTTGCTTTTTAAAATCAAAGTGATACAAAATAAGGAATATGATCATTGTAAAAAGATAAAATTCTCCCACAGTACTCCGTTTGTATTTTTACTCCTCTTTAAAATATCAGAAAGGGATAACAGATCTATGAATTTTGATCCTGAAATAGCCTACATGAAATCAAACCCTGATCTCTCATGAAGTCATTTTAATTTCAAGGTATGCTTGGGTAATAGTAGGAAGACTTTATTTTGTCACCACTTTACCAGGAATTTGATTTTGTATTCAGCACTGCCTAGACTACATCTGGAATAAAATATTCAGTCTCATGTATCATAGCTCAGTATTGGCATTAACAAATTTAAGTGTATTAAAAAGAAAATGGTCAGAATACAGAAGAGAGGAGAAATCATATCATTAGGGAATGCATTTAAGTATTAAAGATGTATGTCTTGGAGAACAGAAGACAGTTAGGAAATGGAATAAGTCTTTCAATTATTTGAATGGCAAAAATATGGAAGAGGGATTATACTTATTTATTTAATTTACAGGGAGCAGAAGTAGTCACAATTGATAGAAGTGACAGGAAAATGGATTTTGGCTTGATAGAAGGATGAAACAAAACAAAACAAATCATCTCTAAAAGTAAAATGTTGGGTCTCTAGATTTGGTGAACTTTCCTACACCAGAGTTCCTTACATTAAGATTGAGCAATCATTTATCAAGGAAATTGCAAAGTACATTTCCTGTTTAAATGAGATGACCTCAGAGTCATGGTTCAGTCTGAATATTATGACACTTAGAAGAGTAATTTTTAGTAATTCAGAGAAAGGTGTAGATGCTTACTTCAACATATTAATTAACATGCTCAAGGTAATGAAACACCTCATGTGATAATAAGAAACATAGTGCTTTTATATATAAAGCCAAAATGTATCAATTGTTCCTGAAAGTGTCTTTATTCATGTTGTAATCTTTTTTATCTTTTTCTTGCCTGGTCCTAACAAAGTTCCAAATCCAAAATTGAACAAAAAAAATGTCCAAGGGAAATATTGAACATAACATGCAATTATACACCTATAATCATAATTATAGATATATAATTATTCATCTATCATATATGTACACATTATATATACACATATATTTTTTGAAGGAGAAAAATACTTGGGGAAATTTGGTGATGGAAAAATAAACAATATAAAGATAATGATAATAGCATTTTATTTTAAGAAATAAAACAAATAAAAAATTGAGTTGATTATTCTCCCTATCCTCAACCTGTATAAATAGCCCAATTTCAAAGCATAACATAAATAGCAAAGTTTTTCATAAAATGGTCTAACTCTTCTTTTCACCTAAGTTAGAACTTTTGAGGTACTAACTCAAATGATAGATTAAAAGGATACCATACAAAAGATTTTTATGAGAGATTTCAATCACAAAGTTAGAAAAATGAGGTCATTTTAATATATTACATAACTTTGTGATGAGACAACCTCTGAGTTTTGAATGGAGCCTCTCTTAACAAAGGGACTAGAGGAGTAGAAAGACGTTGAAATGTCTAGCAATAAAGATAGATACCTTTCCCCCCACCAGGCAGAACATAGCGTCACTAAGCTACATTTAAGCCCCTCTATAGCTTCAGGAAGAAAGACATTTTAGGGACACTAAACAAGGATATTCCTGCTTTTATAGTCTCCCTCATGCAGGTAAAGGATGAGAAAAAAGCTGACGATCCTCATAAGAAGTATATAATAGGGAAACTATAACTCTCAAGATATTTTCTTCAAAAAGTACTCTAATAATATATGACCCAAAATAAGCATTTATTGAGCATCTACAATACTAGATATTTAAAGAAACATGGCCCTTGAATCATAGAAAATTATATAATAGTCTTGCAAAACCAAAATCACCAAGTAACTCCTTCCAAAAATTAGGGCTTTACAATCTGGTACAAAGATAAGTAAATTAATGAAATTTGTATTCATTTATAGTCAGCTCTGCCAAACAACATTACTTCTTTTGATGCATTTGCAGGGCCATGCCAGATGGCATTTTTTAGTAAATCTGAATTGAATTTGAAAGATTTGAAATGTTGCCATACTTGGACTTGATGAAATGTAGAAGGCAGAATTCTAAATACATTGACTTTGGCCCCCTTATGAGAAGAGTAAAGGATAAAATGGTGTTGTGACATATTCGTCAACTGACCTTTGGAGTATTCAATCAAAGCTCTCAGGTGGCTTTCAGAACATATTTTTTCCCTAGAATTTAACACAAGGAAGGGGTCTTAACACAAGGAAAAGGGGAAGCTAATCATCCAGACTCTCCAAAGCTAAACATTCTTTCATCAAGAGATGATATTTGGCTCTTTTGTTCTCCTACCATGCTAAAAAGTCCCTCTCTAGCTTCAGAAAGAAAGACATTTTTAGGAACACTAAATAAGGAAATGCCTGGAATCTTCCTGCTTTTATAGTTTCCCTCAAACCAGTAAAGGATGAGAAAAAGGCTGAGATGCTACTGACATCTTTTCTGCTTATACAGCTTCACTGTATTGTCTTTATTACAGTAACATCAAAATTGCAATAACAAATGTATTATACTAGATGCTCCTCTTTTAGGTGCTCTTTTAGAATTTCAACATTAATTTTTGAGAAAATTTGCATCCAGATGGAAATGGGATAGTACCATTGAAAGTATTAAATTAGTGGCATTTGATATTTTATTATTTGAGCACTCCAATATTTTTGAGAAATTAATATGTACAAAAGCCCTAGTATTGTTGTGCTTCACATACAAAGGTTTTATTCTCAAAAACATTAAGTCTATACATTTATACAATTAGAATAAATTGCATACAAATATTCCAAATCACATGCCTTCCTATGTTTGGCATCCCCCCCTAACAATTTGCAAAATATTATATCTGTGAATCCATTGTTAATAAAATGAACTCCTTAATGTGTCTGAATTTTTTCTATACACTATAATTATTTTTCATATATAAGTTATAATATATAAGAAAAAACACATAAAGGGAACTACAACAATGAAAATTATTTTAAAGGAACAAAATATTTAATTTTGGAAAATATCTAGTTATATAAGTATTTTAAGGGATCCATAGTATCTCTCAAGGGCATACTGGTAAATATTTAATGGTAATTAAATTTCTAGGAAAAATGTATACAAGACACATTTTTGTTTAATATGCATTGTTAACATTTTCCTCATCACATTCCTAAATGTAGACGATAAACAAAAATCCATATTAAATTCTAATTTATACTGTTTGTTGATTTCTAAGGCGTAAATATTCACACTGAAAATTTAACAATCAGTTCTCCTAAATCAGAGAAGCAAATCCAGCACACCAATGAAATTTAAAACTAAAGTTCATAGTCCCACCAGCAATACAGAATAAATCCTACCCTATGCTTTCTGGACAATTACTTAGACTATTTTTTTTGATATATGAAAAAATTAGTTTAAAATAAGTTTATTAATCATAATAGGGGAGCAGTGCTATCTTTAAGGCCTTTTATTCTAGTCATCAAATTGAACTCCTGAATGAAAAAAGAAACTTCAATTTGATGATTAGAACAAAAAGATAAGCTAATATAATAGTAAAGAACAAAATACAAGAGGGAAAAGGAAAAGAATTAGGAAAAGTAGAGTAGTTAGTGTTGAAATATGTTTAAAAATGATTTTAATTTGTTAGAAATAAAACTTCACTTTTAAATGAATTATTTTTTAAAAGCCCTGAAAGGTAAACCTACAACCTGTATTTCAAAACTTATTCTGGACATTGCAATTAGAAATTTGCATCTTCAGCATCCTATAGAAAGATTCTGGTTACAGTAGCATCATTTCCTGTCCAGTTCCTTGACAAAATGAAGAAATTTATCTGAATTGGGACAGTGGGTTATCACTAACTAGGAAAAGAAAGAATGAATTAAATATAGCAGGAGTATTTGTAGAGTTGTTTTCCTAGGTATAGCTGACTGATCATATCAGACATAAAACACAATTTGGAAGATTGTCAAATAGATTATTAATCTCCTTTGCCCTTCAAAAACTATAGCTTGGTTTTCTTGAAAATCATTAAGATCTATGCATGTGGCAAAACATGTACCAAGACTGAGTAATGCAGATATTGTAATGATGTCTTCTACTTCTCATCTAAAGGAAAATATAAAAAAAATCTATTATGCCTGCTTTGAATATTTTGTATAACACACTATCCTCTCCTGCATCTCGCTCAGGATGGGTCCATCTCAACCAACAGAATTTTTTCTACCAGGATACAAATTTTTATTCTTAGTAATTTCATGATATTAATTATTTCCACAATTTGAGATAGTTATAAACCTCTGCTGCATCAGTGTTAAAAGAAAATAACTAGCTGAGAGAAAAAGGGGAAAAAAGCTAAATCAGTCACCAGAGTTCATCCTAATATAATTTGTTATAGGTTTATTAATAGCAAATAAGTTGTTCAAAAAGAAGAGTAGAAATGAAAATAGTACTGTTGTTTTTAGAGTAGTCTATTAAAAAAAGTTTCCAAAAGCAGTTAAAACTATGTAACAGAAAATGGCTCTTGAAGAGAGTGTATGATACTGTTAAACATTAAAAATAAGAAATAATCCAATCGTGGACCTAAAGAATCATATTGGATTTAAAACCCAGGAAGTTTCTTTGCAATAACTTTAGGATTCCATGTTAGCAACCTTTTCATGTAAAATACTGCAAAATAATCCAGATATGAAAATATGTCAAGCTCCATTCAAGATGCAGCACTTGTGAATGTATGTGTGTGTGTGTGTGTGTGTGTGTGTGTGTGTGTGTGTGTGTGTGTGAACTCAGCATTTTAAATCTGGAATTTGTAAAAAAGATATGTACTTTTTGCCTGAGGACCCTTCAAATTTGTAATCTTGCTTGTAGGCATGATTTTCTACAATGCATTGGAATAGTGTTAAAGATTGTTTAATAGTTATCTTAGGAAATGAACTGTCACATATAATTTGTAAACTGAAAGCAGATTTGAAATAGTTATATTTTAAGTAGGACAGAGACAAACTAGAGCAAACTCAGGGGAAATGACCAGGATCTTGAAAGATATGGAAACATTGTCATGTTGAGAAATAGCTAGAGGAACTCCATATTTAGTTTAGAGAAGACTTTGAAGGAGATAGACTAGTCATTTTAAAATATTTAAAGAACTATTAAGTAGAAGAATTAGATTTATTCTAAGTAATTTCAAATAAAAGAACAAGGACATATGAATAAAAGCTCTAGGAGGCAAATTTTGTTTAATGCAAGAAAAACTTCTAAAACATAAGAGCTATCCAAATATGGCAGAGATTGTCTTATTAGGTGGAGAATTCTCTGTCACTAGAAATAATAATAAGTGATGGATAACCATGCCTCTGGGGCAAAGGCATTCTTTCAGTGGGAGGTAGAGAGAAGTAAATTGAACTTTTATTACTTAAAAGATTCCTTCCAATGCTTAAATAGAATAACTCTAAGTAACCAAGGTCTAATTTCACACGAAACACTGTTGTTCAAAAATAAAGAACAACAGAAAAAGGGGTAGGGTGGAATTTAATGCCGTGACTACTGGTCATGAAGATTTAAATGCTACTGAAACTATAAGTCTTTACTTAATTTTGTACACTAAAACTGGCAATATGTGTGGATAGAAAGCTGGCCATAGAGCCAAGAAGTTCTAGGTTCAAGTTCCACCTCTTACACTCGGCATAAAAACAAAACATGAAAACAACAGCAACAACAAAAAAAAAGCAAAATAAAAAACAAAAATATTTTGTCTCCCAGATTAAGTCATTTAAATCCTCTATGCCCCCAAGCAAATCTATAAGCATATAAGTTACAGAGAAGATACACTCTTATATTTGTAGAAATTCCTTTTACACCTGGAAGTTCCTTCTAACTGTGAAGTCAGAGGTAAAGTCCATGTTCCTGTGAATCAAAAACATTAATAAAATGGAAATTAAAATGAATTAAGAAACAATTTTCCCCTTCCTCTTTTTGCCATAGTACACTGTTGCTATGAACATATATCTTCTTTTTAATTTACAGCAGCTCATTAAGTGGTGGCAAAGATTTGGAAAATGAGGGGAAGCCCATCAGTTGGGGAAGGGCTGAACATATGGTGGAATATGCTTGTAATGGAATACTATTGTGCCATTAAAATGATAAAAAAAATGATCACAAAAAAACCTGGAAAGTCTTATAAGAAGTGATGGAGAGTGAAATAAGCAGAACCAGGAGAATATTGTACACAGCAACAGCAATATTGTATGATGAACTCTGACTAACTTAGCTCTTCCCAGCAATACAATGATCCAAGACAATCCCAAAAGACTAATGGTGAAACATGCATCCTCCTTCAGAGAAAGAATTGATGGATTCTGAATGCCAACCAACACATACAATATTTCACTTACTTTTTTCATTTTTTTCTTCTAGTTTTCTTCCACAAAATGCCAAATGTGGAAATATGTTTTACATGATTACAGATGAATAACCTATATTATTTACTGTCCCAGAGGAGGGTAGATAATTTGGAATTCAATTTTTTAAATGATAACTAAAATTGATTTTACATATAATTAAGAAAACATCAAAAATAACTTTTAGTTTTTTTGGCCTTGACATGTATAGGGTAAAAGTGTAGGAACTAGAGAATACTGATGCAATTCCTAGTAATCACACATAACTGTTAGGAAAAACACTAGATCATAGCATGTCAACCTAGAATATTTAATTAGAAGAATCATTGCATACTTCAAGCAGAATACAATATTCCAAATATTTTCAGATACTCAGAGATATTTATGCCATTAATATTTTTTCATGTAAAGACTCATTTTGAGGATGACATTTACTACACAATAATTAGTAGGATTATTGTTTTATCATTATGGAAATTTGCTCTCAAGACATTTTCATACTATAATATAGAAAAATTTGTTTCAAATTCCAGTCAAATCCCATGATTGAAAAGGTAAATTTTGAAATTTGAAATTCCTTACTGAAGTCCATTTGCCAGGGCACAATAAAATAGTTATTTCTTACATTTCTCTTTCAAATATTTCTTCTCCATTGTCAACAGATTCTTTCCTCATTTTTATTTTTAAGCTCACTCAATATGATAATCTAATTTTGATATTTATTTTAATTTATTTCTGAAAGTTATATAATTATTTCTGAATTCATGTGATTCTAATAGAAAGAGCTCATTATGTTAAAAAATTCAGTTGATTCCAAAAATACTTACCAAATTTTTAAGCCCATTTGCAAGAATGTTATTGTAACAGATATTTAGATTGATGGTAAATCAAGGAGATAATAACATTTCTAACAAAATAATAAGAACAAAGAGCTAAAGCAAGGCCAAATAAACTTTCCTTCATCCATTTGAAAGGAAAATGCCTACATTTCTCCTTCAAGACCTCAAGATGCTCTTTACTTTGGTGATTAAAATAGGTACAGACCATAAAAGCAGAAACACAGCCAGAAACTTGAACAGTTATAGACAAAAAGCCTTAGAGATAATACTAATCTGGGAGCAAATTCCTTTGAAAGCATTCTAATATTTGTCTGCCATGAAACAAAACAATATTGATTCATAAAACAAATCAAATTGCACTGCTCTTATGTGTCGAACTAATTCATACAAAAGTATTATTAATTTAATGTGATATTCTTCATAGAATGATGGCTTTAAAAACAACTAAAAGTGTGGAGAATGATTTCTTTAGAGAAATCTTTTTAAATGTTGAATTCGCTTATATACTCATGTTGTCACCTGCAATAGAACACAAGCTAATAAAGAGGCGGTGCTTAATATATTTCCCTTTGTATTCATAGCATCTATTAAATGTGAGAGACAGAGTTATTGTTAAATACGTTTTCCTTGGTCACCCGATTGTCCAATAACACCTATGATTTTTACAATGATAACTTAGGATATGTTCCTCCCCCTATTCTCTTCCTTATCCAATGTATCCTTCATAATTACAACCAGATATTTTCTTGAAGTCCAGTCTGTTGATAGGAAGTCTTCTGCTTAACACTTTGAATATCTCTTTATTGTCCTTATAATAAAGTACACATTTTGCCTAATATTTAGCACCTTCCAGAACTTGCAAATACTCTAAATTTCCATTGTTATTCCATATTTCTCTCTGTATACTCTATATTCTAGACTAATATTTATCAAATATTTATTAATCACCTACTATGTGCCAGGCACTATGTTCATTTCTAGGGATATAAAAAGAAGGAAAAGAAATTCCCTTCCCTTAAGAACTTACAACTTAATAGGAGGGACAACATGCCAACATATGAATTACATACAGTATGAACAATTTTCAGTGGGAAGGTACCAGAATTCAGAGGGATTAGGAAAGGCTTTCAGTAGAAGATTATATTTTAGTTGGGATGTAAAGGTAGCCAGGGAAGTCAGTAGGCAGAGCAGAAGAGGAAGAATATGCTAGGATTGGGGGAAAGGATGAGAGCATGCCTGGAGCCAAGAGATGGTGTGTCTTGTTCATGGAACACCTTTAAGGGAATAAACTATAAGACGAATGGAAAGGTACAAAAGGGTCATGTTATGAAGGCTTTGACTGCCAAGCAGAAAATTTTGCATTTTATTCTGGAGGCAATAGGGAGTCACTAGAATTTATTGAGTAGGTGATATTATCAGATTTACACATCAGGAAAATCAGAACAGTAGCTGACTAGAGGGGGGAGAGACGAGAGGTAGAGAGATCGAGAGATCCACCAGCAGGCTATTGCAATAGTCCAAGCAAGAGGTGATGAGGTCCTGCACTGGAGTGGTGGCAATGTCAGAGAAGAAAAGGGGGTACAGAGAAATTTTGCAAAGGTGACATTGACAGACTTTCACAATAGTTGGAGAAGGGTGAGGGATTAGAGTGAGGAGTTGAGAATGACACCTAGCTTGTGAATCTGAGGGATGGAAGGTTGGCGTTGTCCTCTATTGTAAGAGGGAAAGTAGGGATTGGGAGGATTTAGGGGGAAAGATAATTGTTTTGGACATACTGGGATCAGGAGACTTGGGCTAATGTCTAGGCAACACCATCAACTAGTATAGATTGAGAAAATTTTAACTTCTCTAGGTATCATTTGTAACTTGAGAGGACAGAAATCAATGACTCCTTAGGTACTTCCCAACGTTAATATTCTATGAAAAATTACTGTGAACTATACGCTGGTGAGGGAAGTTGAGTATATTAAGTCAACATCTTTCATCAAAAAACTAACCATTGTATTATGATCAATTAACTAAATACACATGAATTTAAAGAAATATGTATCTAGCCTTGTTCTAGGTACTCTAGGAATTATACACAGGAGAGAACAATGACCCTGATTAAATGGAAGACATATAGTTTAGCTATTTTTTACTGAAAATTCATATAATTATATCATTTTTTGAAGCCCTTTATAGTCTTATTATATCTTTATGCATCTCACATTTCAACTTCATCAAATCATAGAACCTATTATTGTAATTTGACATTTTCCATCATTATATAATGAGACTCCTTCATAATAAAGTTATGAAGAAAATACCAAAAGAAACTTATTAATTACTATTTTTCTAAAAGCATGCTCTTTTAAAGCAAATGTATATTAAGTTAAAATTAATTTATGTTTTCCAAGAAATCAAGTTTTAATAGTCCTTGAGTTTTGAGTCTTTATAGGCCAGTGAGAAAACAAAGTTATAGAAACAATTGAGTTCTCTATCTCCTTTCCAAGAGTAATCTGTATTCTGTGATGCACACTGAATTAGGACTTATACAAAATGAACAATTAAAGGTGTGAGGGTGTGAGTGTGTGTGTGTGTGTGTGTGTGTGTGGAGGCAGTGGATAGTACTCAGGGTCCCACAGCTTTTCAGTCACTTTCATGATGTCTCCTTGATATGAATATATGAAAATAGAAATGTACTTTGAGGTATATAAGAAAAACTAAAATAGAAATAAGATGACAGTAAATCACATGGCTAAAATGGAATATTTATTTCTAAGCTTTTAAGATTTCTAGATATGTATCTATCATGACCTATATTTGTATTCTAATTCAAATCTCTCTCTCTATATATATATATATATATATATATATGTATATATATACATATATATTAAACATACTAAAAAACGAAGACTTCTTTGAGTTCAGAAGAAAGTTAAAACAAATGTGAGAAAAAGTACTGCTAAAATTTGAAATGATATATAAAGGCTACCTGATACTTTTTTTAAATTAGTAAACTTGTAAGAAATAGCATTTTGAGAAGTTTTATAGCACCTGCAATAGNCTTTGCATCTAATAGTCTGGGAAATATGCATTTCATCTACTTTTTACTGCAATGTGGTTAAACAGATCAATTTCTTTCATAACGTTATATGTTTTACTTTGGGGGATTTTGCATTTTTTGTGGCTATACAACATACATACATAAATCTATATCTATATTTCTCTCTTTGTATATATTTACATATATATATATATATATATATATATATATATATGTGTGTGTGTGTGTGTGTGTGTGTGTGTGTGTGTGTGTGTGTGTGTGTGTGTGTATTTTTCTGTCCATAGAAGCATTTGGAGAATTTCACCATCAATAGGAAAACTTTCTCTGGTTAGGATTCTGTGCTTGACATCTTCTATGACTTTGTGAATAATTGAGTTACGCATAGGTGTTCCTTTTTTATATCTTACTTGATGTCCATACTTATGGGAATGTTGCCCAAAAGTACATCCATAGAAGCAAACTAAAACTTTAAACTATATGTGGGAGGCATCTTGTTTGAGGAATCTTTAGGGATTCAAAAATGTAAACTCCTAGAGGACATGAACAATTTTTAAAAGTTTTGTACTAGATCAGTGGTTCCCAAACTTTTTTGGCCTACCGCCCCCTTTCCAGAAAAAAAAATATTACTTAGCCCCCTGGAAATTAATTGTTTACAGCCCCCATCGGGGGCAGTGGTGCCCACTTTGGGAACCACTGTACTAGATGACTAATAAACATTGAATTGAATTTAGATCAAACTAAATCTGGATTTAGCTTGAGTCAGCTAGATGGTTCAGTGAATAAAGGTCTAGACTAAGGAAGTCTTGAGTTCAAATTGGGCCTCAAATTTCCCAACTATGTTACCCTGCAGATGTCACATCTGTTTACTTCAGTTTCCTCAACTATAAAATGGAGGTGGGTGTAATAATAGTACCTACTTTCCAGGGTTGTTGTGAAGATAAAATGAGATGGTTGTAAAGTGTTGAGAACAATACCAGGCACATAATAGGCATTACATAACTGCAAGCTTTATTGGGTGTTATAGAGGCGAAATTTGAATCCAGGTTTCCTGACTCCCATCCTGGTGCCCTATATTGTACCTCTTAGCTGCCCCAATAATTATTATTGTAGTCAACATTTATGTAGCACATGCCATGTGCCAGGCGTGGTGCTAAGCATTTTGCAATTATTGCCATATTTGATCTTCAAAACAACTTTGGGAGGTAGGTACTATTGTTATCCCTCTTTTTAAAGATGAAGAAATCGTGGCAAATAGAATTTAAGTGACTTACCCAAGGCCAGATTTCTAACAACAATCTGAGCCTATATTTGAACTCATTTCTTGATTCCAGACCCTGCATTCTATCTACTGCCCCAAGTAGGTGCCTTAGCTTTAATCCAGGCTCACATAGCAATTTTGGAACCTTTAGGCTTAACCTCTTTTTGCCTCACTTTCCTCTTCTATAAAATGGAGACAATGATAAACCTACCTTCCAGATAAGTGTGAAGATAAAATGAGATCATATATATAAAATGCTTTTAAAACCATAAAGTACTCTGTAAATGCTAGTTATTGTTGTTTTTATATTTCCCTTGCTCTTGTGGGAGTATTCTTACATCAATTATCACCATCTTCTACTCTATCTGCAAGCTTCTTTCCTGATGCTCATAACATTATCAAGTCTCTTTTACCCTTAAAACAATTTCACTTGACCCTTTTGTCTTCTTAACATTTTGTACTTAAAATAAAATCTTGTCAGTAACATTTCATAATGGTCATGAATCCAAATGACTCAGAGCTTTCTTGACATAGACTGATTTAGATAATGTGCCACAAACAATTTTTTGTCATAGTCTAATTGGGAAATACTCCTTAGCAACTACTTTGATATTGTTTCCATATAGAAGGGAAAAAGAAGCTGAGATTTCCAAAGATTAAATTCTGCCATTTACGAAACCATTCTTCTGCCTTTTATTACTAGAATATTATTTTCACTTTGCCAAATCATTCTAACATTTTAAAGAAAGTGGATGTTTTAGAATAAAATACTAAGAGGAACAAATTACTTTTTCTCTCTTATTTTGTGCCAAGGAGCTATGATTTCATTAGAATATGTAACTTCCAGGTGGAACTTCCTGTTATGGGATGTGGTGGGGCAAGGAGATAATCACCATGCATCAGTGACTTAAAGTAAAAGAAAACTGTCTCTGGTTCTGTGATTGGAAATAATTTGTCTGTAGTCAAACAACCAGCCCAGAAGAGATAGAACTTGAAGAAAATCTAGCTAATCCAAAAGCTAACATTTTGTCTTTTATTCATCTGCACAAGATTCAAATCCAATTCTTCTCATACAAAGAACCTCCCCCCACCCCAATCCTGGAAACAAACAAAAGAATTGGTATGATCCATGAGACCAATAGCACTGTTTTAATAATTATTATCAATAACCCAAGTCATCTTATTTGCAAAGATCCTTGGTTGGAACCAAGGAGAAAACAAGTTTTTGGAGTCCAAATGTATATTCAAAATACCATTTGTCACCTTATTTCCTTCTTGAATTTTCTCTAATGTAGGCAATATGTATAATGTTTCATAACATAATGAACAGGGAAATATATATTGCATGATAACATAATTAAAACCTATATAATATTACCTGCCTTCTTGGGGAGGGTTAAAAGGGTGTGAAGAAGGGAAAAAAGAATGACATAGATTTTTAAATATAGTTAATGCAGGAATTTGTTTCTCTTGGATAAGCATTTTTCAAAATAATGTATTAAAATTATAACAAAATCTGTTTTCCTTAGAAATATATTAATAGTGTAATGAAAAAAGTTTCCAGAGTGAGTTGTCTACTGCAAAAGAATTATTTTATTTTACTTTTTCTCTTGATAAAGGTCAGATTCATATTATATGCTCATTTTAAAGTATAATATGTTCAAATAGTTAAATAACATGATTTTTCACATAAACACTGTATTTAAAAAAAGATTAAAGAAATTATTTTGATTCTAAGATAGTATTTCATCAGAAAAAAATTCTTCTCAGGAAGAAAACTTTTCCCACCAATGTAAAACTTAAACTGCTCTTCAACTCCTACCCTTAATGTTCTTCTATTAAACTAAGAGGTTATGTATGTTTTTCAAGGCCACACCAAATAAATATTTGTCAGAGGCAAGACTTAAGCCATGATCTTCCAAATTCCACTGATGGCTCTCTATTTCCTCATACTTCCTCTCATGTACCATTTAAAAAATGAGGTGAAAAGTACAACTGAAAACTTTAAAAATCACTATTCATATTAATTAGATATAATGACAAATATGGTGGCAAATCAAACTTGTTTTCTCTTTCTTTAAAGAATCCAGAGGCAAGATCTATAAGAAGATATGGTCTGTTCTGAAGGAGTTTGCAATCTTTGTAAGTCAGTTAAAATATTCAATTGATTTTATCGTGCATTATAAAGTGCTGCTTTATCATATTATCCTGTTCAAAATAAGAATTATGGATATTATATTTAACAATATTAAATCTGAAGTTTTGTTTACACTGACATTAATGCCTAGAAACCTATGCCTATGAAATAATTTCTGTTTCTGCCTTGCATAAATTATTCTGTGAAATGATTTCTGTTAAAAATTAACATATAAATGTGTTAGTATTTACCAGAGGCTCTCTACTATATCTAAAATGTGATGTCTTATCTTGATTTTATTCAGGAATGAAAACATGATTTCCTGCTATTAAATTAAATGACATAAAAGTCTGTGTGCCTTTTCTCCATGCAATTTACCATGTAAATGGTATTTTCGGTGTACAAATGTTTCTATTTTGAGAAATCTGAGGAAAATAAAGAAAATACTAATGATGATTCTGACAAAATTAAGAAAAAGTCACAGCTTTTCAGAAAGAGAATATATTAAACTGATGAGGAATTCATCAACTACAAGCTACATTTTGCTTTTTGAGTCCATCAATCAATTACATAGTTGTTGGATGATTACTATATGCAAGGCCTGATGCTATGAGCTAATCATCCTTTCTTAACATATCTGAAACATAATGTTTTGAAAGTTTTGGTTCAGTAGGTATAATTCACGTAGTTAAAATACATGAACACTAGCTAACATTAATCTCCTCTGAGGCCATATAGTGGTCAGGAGTTTGTCCTTTGATCTCCAAAGCTTTATCGATAGAAATAGGTCTGGGTAAATTCCCATGAATTTGGAAGAGTTTCAAGGATAAGCCTGATGGTGTTCCTTCTACAACCGAAGAACCAGTCAGGCACTTTTCAGAGAGACACTATAAGATGTCCAACCATGTAATGAACTTATTCTGCATCCTACCCTTACCCCATACTACTAAAGGGTAGAAAAGTTTGTGATCTCCATCAGTAGAGATGATCCAAAGGAATCACATATCTTTGAGAAACCAAACTATGATTGAATATGAGAATATAATCTTCATACTTTAAAAACATCAAAGAAAAGGTAACATTTAGATTTTGATCACATAATTATTTCTAACTTAGCTATTTTGATATTCTCCTATTTTCCTCAGGAATATAAACTCATTTATTGATGTTGATTTTTAAATTTTCTTTTCTATATTGCATAGAAAAATATTAAATATGATCCAAAAATTATAAGCATTTATTAAGTACCTGTCATATGCAAAACTGATAGAGACACAAAGTTCAGAACTTGAGATACAACAGGACCTTTTTGTTTAAGGAATTTATAGCATGTAAAGTGTATGTACTCTATCAGCTTTAGCTCAAGAAAGAACTTATATGTATTGTAACACTTTTTCTGATTTTTTCATTATTTTCTTACATTTAATTGTTAATCTACAATTTTAAATCTATGATTTGAGTGAGAGCCATAGCATAACATTAAGCAATTGATCTAAAATGTTGAGTGTCCTCTATTATGCGCAATTTTTAATGCTACCACCACATCTACAAATCCTACAGTCTCTTAAAGATACACATGGAATAAATGTTATTCCTGTGATGTTAATAGGATAACATGTTACTTCTGATGGTCAATACACACCAATATTATACTCATGTTAAAAATGGGTGTGATCAATTCCAAAGGTGTTTCAGATCCTAAAATAAGTCACAGAATATAAAAAAAAAACACAAATAAAAAATAAACCATGTCATAGAGATTAAGTACAAGACCTGAAGAAATGGATGATCATATGCTTTATTGTCATAGATCCATGTCTGTTGGAACCCATGAATCACATCAATTAATTAAACATTTATAAAACACCTACTTCACTAACAGTTGGGATTCAAAAGCAAAAAAACAAGAAAGTCCTTGCCCTAAAGGAGCTTACATTCTATTGAGAGAAGGAATATGTATGAATATAGTTATGAAATAAATATAAAGTGAATTCAAGATCTCAGACTCAGGAGACACAACTATCTGGATAGATAAAGAAAGTCATTCTGTAGGAAGTAGAATTGGACTCCTAGGAGAATTTATGTTTCTTAATAATATTGTTTTCTTTATATCATCAGCAATTTGAACTGTGCTGAAGGAATTGGCATTTCTAAAAGGCAGAGATAAGTAGAGTATTCTTTACAAGCAGAGGAGATAGCTAATAAGAAAACAAAAACTGGAAACAATGTTGTGTTCGAAGAACACCAAGTAGGCTTGTTTTGAAGGGGTGAAGTGTTTTAAGTCTGTCAAGATAGACTGGAAATAGATTTGAATAGCTTAAAATGATAAGCAGAAGAATTTATATTTTATCTTAGAGGCTAAGGAAGTCACTAGAGATAATGTCAGGAAAGAAACTGGTTAAAGAAGAGAAAAATGTGAGAAAAGTTTAGGAAGAAGCAGAGCTCAAAACATAAAGCAAGATAAAGAATACCATATATATATATGTGTGTATATATATATATACACACATATATATAAACATCTATACACACATAAACATATATTACACTTTGTATATAGAAACATAAACTTTATACATATTAAACAATTATACATAAAGCATTATAAATATATACTTAGATTTTAAAAACTATTTAACATATATAAACCGTATGACTATCAATAAACTAAATATATATAATTGCATAAACACATGAGTGAAAAATATTTCAAGTATCCTAAAAATCATCAGAAAGCTAGGTGGTACAGATAAGATCTGAGTTCAAATTCAGTCTCAGATACTTTCTAGCTGTGTGACCTTGGGAAAGTCACTTAACCCCTATTTTCCTAAGTTATTTATGTGTAAAATGGAAGAGGGCACACTGGAGAAGGAAATGGCAAACCAATCCAGTATTTTTTTGCCAAGAAAAGCTCAGACAAAAGTCTTTGGGGTAATGTGGAGTCGGACACAATGGAACCACAAAAACAAACATCACAGTGTAGTAAAGAAATTGAATGGGGAAACAGGAAGAGAGGTATTCATGTTCTGATAGGATGGGCGCATTAAATGATTCTGGTTTCATTTCTTTCTAGCTATCTATACTTGGAGACAGCCAACATCTTTGAGGTTTTACTTTTCCTTCCTTAAAGTGGAGAAAATAATAATTGCTTTGCCTACCCTACAGAATTGGTTCAAATTATATAATATCTATGTAAAAGAACTTTCTAATTAATAAAACTATATACTATTAGGTATTACTTTGCTACTGCTGTTTTTGTTACTTTTTCTGTTTAATCAATTGATGCAATTCAATTAGACAAAAAATTCTAGAATCAACAGATATAAATAGCCCAAGATAGCAGTTTTCATATAATAGAACTTTGAGATCCAGAGATATAGAAGAACAAAACCAGAGATGATAATGTAAATGACTGTACCAATGAGAATCAAATGCTATAGGAGATAGTAAAGAGTGGTCTCATGGGTCCTCAAAATACTATATCTTTAAAAGAAAGAATTATTTGTATTGTCAAGGTTTATAACTCATTTGTCTTGGCCTTAATGAGTGACTAATTATCATAAGGTCAAAATATAATTTGGTTTGGAAAGGCAATGCTCTTAGTCACTGTAAACTTTTATCAGTCCTAATTAATAGATTTAAATTTCATGATCAATGGTCAACTTATTTTTTTTTCTAAAGCTGATATTAATAGTGCTATCTGTAGTAGTCATCCCATTCAATAATTATAGTTGGCTGGAATTTCATTGTGAAATATTCAAAAGGGATATCTCCTTCTTGGGCTTCTAGTCACACTCTATGTTCCTTTACTTATTGATATAGCTTTATATAATAGTTTCCAAGGTAAGATCTAGAAAAGTTCAGAAATGTAATTGCCTTCCTGACTCACAACTACAACTTTATCAAAATCTTATCTGACATTTAAAGCCCTGTACAATCTAGTTCCAAACTACCTTTCACCTTTTATTCTATTTCTATTCATTTGATTTTCTAGTTTAACTGGCTCATTAGATGTCCTCCAACCTGCTAATATTTTATTTCTCACGTATTTGAGAAATATCTCACACTTAAATAGGTGACTCAATAATTCACCTCTATTTCTTGAAATATCTGGTTTCCTTTAAGTTTTGCCAGTAGGAACTGATGGAATCTGAATATAGATCAAAACATACCATTCTTCACTTTTTTTCTATAAAATTTTTTTCTCGTGTAAGTGATGTTTCTCCTTTCACAAAATGAACGATAAAATCTATATTGTATGATGATACTTGTACAACATATACCATATTAGCTCTTCTTGGGGAGAGTGAAGATGAGAATGGCAGAGAATACATTTCACAAAGTGTCAGAAAACAATTATTCAAAATTGTATTGACATGTAAGAATTTAATAAAATGATTTATTTTAAGTACCACCTCATATACAGAAATTTTATGATTTTAGTTGTTTGTGTTCTAATCATCCTAGAATTTTTTGTGTGTATATAAGTGTATGTGAACATACATACACATATTATACATGCCAAAATATATTTATTTATTTTGATGGGTGAAGATCTCCTAGTAGAATTTAAGTTCTATTAAGGGCATTATATTCTTTATATATTTAGCAATTATTTAAATTCTTAATTCATATAAATTGAATTGAATTTGTACCTGCTCTACCTGACACTTCATCTCCTGATTCCTGGCATTTTCACTGGCTGTCTCTAGTGACTGGAATTCTCTTCCTCCACATCTCTTCCTCCTGGCTCTCCAGTCTTCCTTCAAGTCCTATATAAGATTATAGTTTCTAAAAGATGTCTTTAATTTTCTTTAATTTAGTCTTTAATCCTCTTTAGTTCTCTTTCCTTTCCTTTGTTGGATTTTTTTTCTATAAATAGCTTGTTTGCATGGAGTTAGTTAGCACATTGTCTCCCTCATGGGAGTATGACAAAATGGATCATGTTTTGGCTTTGTCTCCCCAGTATTTAGCACAATGCCTCGTACATAGTGGCCAGCAAGGTTATTCAGTAGAGTGCCAATTCTGGAATAAGTTAGACCCGAGTTCAAATCTAGCCTCACACACTAAATAGCTTTGTGGCCCTGGGCAATTTAACCTTGTTCCCAACATTTTCTTCACTTATAAAATGAATTGGACAAGCGTATAGTAAACCATTTCTGTATCTTTGCCAAGAAAATCCCAATGGGGTCGCAAAGAGTCAGACATAACAGAATTGAATGAATAGCAACAACAGCTGGTACACAGTAGGTGCTACATAAATGCTCATTGATTTTATGGATATACTTATGTATTTAGTGATTATGCTCATTATTGTTCTTTGGTTTAAATGCAACTCAGAGGAATAGTGTTCAGTAATCCAATAAAAAAGTACATAGCAGAATCACTATGCTCTGTACAAGAT
This sequence comes from Gracilinanus agilis, assembly GCF_016433145.1. Taxonomy (NCBI): domain Eukaryota; kingdom Metazoa; phylum Chordata; class Mammalia; order Didelphimorphia; family Didelphidae; genus Gracilinanus; species Gracilinanus agilis. Next base: position 177,813,501 of record NC_058132.1, on the reverse strand, counting down.
AAACATGATATGACTGTTTCATAAGTGAACCCTTCCATTAAAATCCTTTCCTGATACCATCTTGTTGTTTACAGGTGACCCCGGCTTTTTATTGGTTATGTCAACAGTTCACAATTCTGGTAACTTAGATCATACCAGAAAGCTTACAATTATGTATCTGGAAAACTATTGTTATATTTCTTATATAAGAACTAGACTTTCTAATTTGAAGATGCTCATAAGCAAATAGATCATGGGATGATTGTAGGAGCTTTTTTGTTTGTTTTTAGCCTCAACAACTCTTGCATGCCATCTGCTTCACTGGGGAAGGGTTTTAAACTTCATTGATAGAAGGAAAACTCAGAAGAATAGAGTAACAGATGCTGGAAGCATTTAAGTATTAAAGAAATGGATGGATAACTCAGACATATGCTCTGTTTTCCAAGACTAAAGATCTAAAATGGAACCATATACTAAAACATCAAGTGGAAAAATAGGAGTCAGAATGACATTGTGGAAAGAATATCATTTCCACAGGAAAGGAGACCTTAATTCCAACTTATCTATGATACTCACTGCCTTTGTATAAAGACAGGATAGTACTAGTACATTTCTGGGATCCCTTTCAACTCTGTGATGGCCTTTGATACTTAACAAATGATCTGTAAAAGATATATTTTCAGCTATCAGAGAAGATAAAGACCCCACTAAAGGGTGTGAATCTGGAATATATACTTCTAATTTTCAGGTTTTTAAGCCCAATCAGATATAACCAAATTCTAGTGATTGTCTTCAGTAGGCAAGAAGTAGTAAACAATGTGCACTAAGCCAGAATGCAGAGGTTCAACAAAGATTCATCATTTTTCCCTATATTCTAGATTGCAAATTGACCTGACTGATGACAGAGAAGACATCAAAGTTTTGAGTAAGGTGAGAGTTAAGGTTGATATTGATGATACAGACCAAAGACAGTTCACTAATGCACTATGGTTAATAGCTGTTATGTGACTGCTTTAATAAATCAGGATAAGTCTTAATTTTTCAGTTGTCCTATTTGACTAATCATCTATATCAGAAAAATGGTAAAGAGCTAGTTTCAATGCACCAGAAAGTACACTCTCCTCCTTATTTACCAGCTAAAAGGACAGAAAACATTAGTATAAAAGGAAACTTCCTTCCTCCTAGGTCTGTTATCTTTTCTCCAAGGACTGCCACAAAATTCATGTCCAAATCCAAGATTTCCCTAGTTTTATGACTTTGGATGGAGTAATAGGCACCTGATGATCAAATAACAAATAAAAACTTGAATGGTTAGAAGCTGCCATGGGTCCCAGAATAGCAAATCTAAGCAATATGCAAGAGCCAAGAAAAGGAGGATAAAATTAACAATTGATTGAAAGGAAGAAAGATACCATTCTTCCTTTAAACTCTTCCCATAACCCTCCTAAACCTCTACTTGAACATTCCACTTGATTCATGAGGTGATAGAAAAGAGGTTAAAACATATAGTCAAAGACAATTTCATACTATGGGGGAGTAATTAGCATTTATATTACTCTGAAACAATAAAACTGAGAAATAACTTCCACAGCAATTCTGATTGCAATCAGTAAAAATGTCCACAAGTTTTCAATTCACTAAAACTGGGGAAGATAAGCATATGACCTAACAATATCAACAAATTATTCAATAGCAATCATAAACTTTCAAAGAACTATCCTCATCTAGGCGACTGAATTTGACATCAGGAAATTTCTTAGTTGATCTTTAGCATATTTGACTTTTCAGCAACCCCAGTTCAGGTTTTCACTAGTGTGATTTGCATTTACTCTTCTATGTCATTTTACGGACAAGGAAACAGAGGTAAAAAGGGTTAAAGGACTTGCCCTGGATCACATAGCTTGGAAGTGTCTGAGGTTGGATTTGAACTTAGGTCCTCCTGACTCCAATCCCAAACATTATTCAGTGCTCCATTGAGAAAAATCAGGAAGTCTGGGGTTCAAATGCTTCATCAGAGACTTACTAGTATTATCAGTAAACAAACATTTACTAAAAGCCTATCATCTGCCAGGCCCTCTGTTCATCCCTGGGAATACAAGTACAAGCAGAAAGATAGTCCTTATCCTCAATGAGCTTAAATTCTTTTTTTTAAACCCTTACCTTCCACCTTCTAATCGATACTATGTATTAGTTCCAAGGCAGAAGAGCAGTAAGAGTTAGGCAATGAGGGTTAAGTGACTTGCCCAGGGTCACCTAGCTAGGAAGTGTCTGATTCCAACTTTGAACCTAGAACATCCCATCTCTAGACTTGACTCTCAATCCACTGAGCTACCCAACTTCCCCCAAGCTTACATTCTAATGGGGAAGATAACATGCAAAAGGAATCTAAAAGGGGTGGAGTGAGGGGCATACCAGAAAAGTCCAAAAAAGGGTAACCTGGTGCGATATAGAGTGTTTTGAGTTGACCTTGAACGAACCCTCCAACTTGTATTCCATGTGCAGAGATATTTTCATGGTATGAGTTTGTGAGTTCCAAGGCAGAAATGACCTTCTAGGATGAAGAGCTTTCTAAGACATGATGAAATATCCCAAAGGAATACGATTTTTGACCTTGGGCAAGCCACTTTAATCTGTGTACCTCAGTTGGGACCTACTGACCATTTAAAGGTCCTATTGGACCTACGTTTATGATCCTATGATCTTAAAGGTTGATATGAAAATGGAAGAAGATCCTTTAATAATATGGGAAAGAGCCAAGCAACTCAAAGCCATAAAATAGGTTTTTTTAAAGGAACATTTGATTATCAACAAGTAAAACAGATCTTGGAGGGTCTGTGAAATAAGTTTGAAAACAGAAGATGCCCCATTTTTGCATTATATTAAGAACACAATAAGGGATAATAGTACTTTTATTTGTACATACTGCAATTATTACAACGTCTTTATCAGCCTCCGATAGTCCCCCACTTCCTTCTTTATCCATTGAGGATGACCTCACCTCATACTTCAGGGAACAAATGGGGCCATTTGTTTGCCCTGCTCCACATTTCACAACAGTTTCTCCCTCTATTTCCTCCTTCACTCCTGTCTTGCAGGAAGAGTTGACCCATCTCTTTGTCAAGACAAATGTTTCTACATGTACCTGTAAGAAACCTAATTGCCAAGAAACCTAATTGCCACTCTCATTCTCATCTTTAGTCTCTCCCAATCTACTAGCTCCTCCATGCTGTCTACAAATATATCAAGGTTTCTCCAACCTCAAAACAAAACAAAAAATACCTTGATTTTGTTATTTTCCCCCAATTTCTACTCTAAATATCTTCTCTTCTTCATAACTCAACTACTTGAGGAAACCATCTATACAGAGAACTTCAGCTTCTTCCATTCTCATTAGTATCTGAACTTTCTTCAGCATCTCACCACAATTCAACCAAAACTAAACTCTCTAAAGTTATTAATGACCTTTTGTTCAGTATTTATTGTGTTTTTTAAAATCTTTTTGAAGCTTCTGGCAGTGTTGAACCCTCTATTATCCAAGATCATACTCCTTCACAGAGTTTTGAGGCACTGATCTTTGTAGGTCCTCTGACGACTTTTGACTGATTCTTTGCAATTTCTTTGCTGGTTCTTCATTCAGGCCATACATACTAAACACATACCCAAGTACATCTACACATCTACAT
>NC_058132.1:177767161-177809147 GCF_016433145.1 Gracilinanus agilis | reverse complement strand
GAGAGAGAGAGAGAGAGAGAGAGAGAGAGAGAGAGAGAGAGAGAGAGAGAGAATTTATTTTGCTCAACTATGTATCCTTATGAAATTTATTGTTCTTTTTTCCAGTTAGGTGTGGCATGAGTGGAAAGGAAAATGTATTTCTGTTAATTAAACAAAATTTAGAAGTGGGCTGTGACAAATGTAAACCATTTGATGAACTTATTTTTAAAACCCTTACTTTCTGACTGAGAATTGATACTAAGTATCAGTCCCAAGGCAGAAGAGAGGTAAGGGCTTGTCAGTGGGGACTGAGTGATACATAAGTAGGAAGTATCTGGGGAAATATTTGGACCTAGAACTTCCTGTCTGTAAACTTGGCTCTCCCCACTGAGTTCTCTAGCTGTTCCTTTAAGATCTTCTAAATAGAGTTATGGTATTATTAGTTTTATGCAACTTTTAAGTTTTACAAGAAACCTCTAATGATATAGAATAAATTTGTAAGTATTTATAATGTGTGAATAAAATTATTTTTAAAATTATTTAATTCCTACAGACATTACCCAGCACATACAGGCACATGTACAGATGTATGTATATATATATATATATATATATATATAAAACATTCTACATTCTATAACATGTACAAATAAATAAGTTGTAAATTAGAAAGGATATGAACATTTTAAAAATGCTTCAAACAATAAGTTTCCGACCCACACATGCATATTTTAGGCAATATTAAGCAGCTTCTACATTTTAATAAGAATCTTCAGAAATATAATACTATACTTGATTGAACTCTTTTGGTGATTTTTGTCATCACCATATTATGTTTCAAAAGGTAAAAGTATAATTTGATTTATATAAAATAACCTGATAAATGTTTATATACCCTATCTTATTAAATATGAAAAATCCATTTAATACTTGATTCACACACATGTAATACTTTAAGGTTTGTAAAGTTCTTTACATAAGTCATCTCATTTTTTCCTTGAAAATATCTACATTTTACAGATAAGAAAACTAAGATTCATTCATTTTCCCAGTGTCTTAGAGCTGGGTAAATGTCTTAAGATGGATTTGAACCCAGGTCTTCCTGACTTCATTCATTGCTTTATACATTGCACCTTCCAACTATCTATTAAAGAAATATAAGTTTTCTGTTCTTTATGAATGAGCATTAGAGAGTCATAATATAGTACAATTTGGTCCTGACATATTTTGTTAACAGCATTTATTGAGAGAAAATTTTGGATGCCGAATTCTTGGTTTTATGGAGAAAAATCCTATTCTGTATAACAGACCTTTGAAATTTCACAATGATGATTTAAATGCATTTACAAATTTTTCCACTGATTAATTTTTACCACTTTACAGAACATATAACACAATATTTCTTCATGATGGGTTAAAAGTGTGGATTGAATTTTAAGGGTTGTGCATAATTTGGGCATTTGACATTTTTCAAATGGAAAAATGGAGTGAGGACAAACTAAATTAAACATGGAAATACACACTTCAGTTATCTTCTTACATTCTGGAGTTGGAGAATTGAATTTTATGATATTTATAACCATTTTGGATAATTCAAGCACATACAGTTACATTCTATGTCCAATGATGCAGAGAACTGTCAATTATAACGTTAAGAAGAGTGAGCACTTCATTCAAATATTTTTTTCACAGGCTTCTCAATTTCCATTGATGTGGGCAGGAAAAATTTTACACAAAAGCCAAATTCAACAAGTCATATATTAAATATCTATTGAAATTAAGGATTAAGTAGCTCAGTTGTTTAATACCCATGACAATAAGCTGGAAGATATAATTGACTTATACAGGTGAAAAAATGGTCCCTTGGTCATAAATGAGCATCAGTCAGGCATCACAACCAAAATCCAAAGTAAAATTGAATGACTGAATCAAAAATTCATCTGGGAAGAAATACTGACACACAAATCCTACTGATAGAAATAAGCCCAGTTATCAAGATATTTGAAGAACAGAATCCCACTATATACAATTCTATTAGACATCTAGATTAGACATCAAATTTATACCTTACATTTGGGGAGTATATTATCTAAATTTGTCAAAATGTTGCATATCTTTAATTTTATGCTCATAATCCTGTGAAAGATGGAGGTAGAAGAGTCAGTATCTGCACAGCAAGAAAATGTGGATGACAAAAGTTCAATGACTTTCACAAGATCATAAGGCCAATAAATGAAAGCTCCATAGTTAGAATCTAAATCTTTTGACTCATAGGCTAATATTTTTTTCTGTTCTTTAGGCAGTCTCTCATTATTAATGGGGAGCACCTTGTTTGTTTCATTAAATTATTAGAATACATAAATATTATATTAATTTAGAAGGAGTTTACAATTTCACAGAGTCAAACAAGTTTATCTAAATACTGTAAGTAAATATGTTTGCTTATTTGCTGGGAGGAAGTTAGGTAGCCAAGAGGACAGATTAATAGACCTGAGTCAGGAAGACCTGAGTTCAAATAAAGCCTAATATGCTTAATAGCTTGGTAAAACTGGGCAAATCAATTATTCTCAATTCATTTAATTTCCACAACTGTAAAAAGGTGATAATAATATTACACTTGTGGTGAGGATCAAATAATACATTTGGAAAACACTTAGCACAATTCTAGGAACATAATAAGTACGTAATGCCTCTTTCCTTGATTATATCTTTATTACTCTCTGTTTTAACCTGCAGAAGATCAGAGATCCCCAACAAATTGTCATTTACCCTTTATTTGAAGACCTTTGGTATAAGGAAACTCCTTACATTGACTGTACATTTTCCTGACCTTCAGGGTCATTAAATGCTAGACTACTTTGATAACATTAGAGATGTATGATCTCATTTTTTAAAAGCACTCCCTCCAATGATGCATATTTCAACCTATCCATGACTAGTCATCCCAGGCAAATCTTCTGCCATCATCTAAATCCTCCACAAAATGATCTACTCAGTTTGCTAGAAGCCTTTTTCTCATTACCTTGATATTGTTCAGTTACTAGAATATGAACAAATTTCTTTCTCAGGAAACTTTAATAGATGAGACATGTAACCTCCTTGGAAAGCCCTATCATCCCATGTTATTCTACCAGTTTTCAACATGTGAATCTCCAAACGTAATCATAATCAAAATAGTTAGCATTATTTAGTACTTACATTGTGCCAGGCACTGTGCTAAGCACTACACAATTATTATTTCATGTCTTCCTCACAATAACCCTGAGAATTAGAATCTATTAGCATTCTCACTTTACAGATGAAAAAACGGAGGCAAACAGAGATTAAATGAATTGGCCAGGATTAAACAAACAGAAAATGTGATAGGTCAGATTTCAACTATGATCTTCCTGATTCTAAGTCCAGTTCTCTAGGCACTGTGCCACTTAACATCTATTTATAGTCAAAAGAAGAGTCAAAATCTTGGACATTACATATTCAGTTTTTTGTTCCAAGATTCTTCTGACTACAGAGATTAATTCTTTGTGTGCTAATTTCTATTTGCAATAAGAACTTGTCATATTGCCAAAACAGATTTAAGTAGTAGGAGAAGAAATATCAATATTTTTTGGTACTTGTAATATATTTCCCTTATAATCTATTTCACTGTTATGCCTTATTTTCCATAATATCTCATGACAAAATGTCCTTTTCTATATTTATCTTCTGCAAATTATACTTTTGAAGACTATAATTGTCTGTTTCACATTCCCCACCCTTATTCCCCTCCACTCTGCCACTTCAACCTAACAATTCAATTCAATAAACATGTATTAAACACTTACTAGTATGAGGGCTTTTCGGGGCTACAAACCTAGTAGAAATATATCTGGGTCAAATAATATGCAAAGTTTTGCATCTCTTTAGATATAGTTCAATATTAAGAAAAAAAATTAGAATAATGCCCCCCCACCAAAAAGCTTCTATAATACCACAGACATTCTTGTGGTTTATCCATTCCTATGATTTCAGTGTGACAGTATTTGTCCATCAAAATTTACTGACACTAGAGATCTGGTATCATTTATTTTCTAGGCTATAGAAAGCTGCATCAGTGATACATGTCTCCCTGCCAGCTCTCCTAAAAGAATTGATAACTTTGACAATATTTTTGAATAAGGTAAATAGGTCAGAAATTGACTTTATAGCATTTAACTCAAGTGAAAATGTGTTTATCAATATTAATTTATAGAAGGATTTTGGTATTTTTTTTCAACTTTTAACTAATGCTTTTCCCACTAAATATATCCTACTGTTAGTCAAAATGTGAAACACTGACAAAGTTATCAGTGCCTGTAATTGACCCAGTGAGAAGGGGAGAATTGAGGATTGAATCTCACTGTTACTACTGGTTTATGTCAGGGGTAATTTATATGTATACCTGAGTTCTGCCTTGGGGTTATGAAGTAGAATGGGAGGTGCTTGTATATGTACTGCTCTCTCTTTTTTCCATTAATAGATGTTAGGAGCAGGAAGTACATGGAATCTATATTTGCCCACTGAACCAGGGAGAAAAGTTCCTGATAGTGTACTTTCCCAGCTGCCAAAATGGCACCAGCCAAGACAGGATTAGGATATCAAGGGTTCCTTCAGAGGCATATATTAGTAACTGAAAGAGGAGAGGTCATAGGAAATGGTCGTGAAAACCCATTTCATAATTTAACCTCTTGCCAGGGAAGAGAGACCTCTTGGGCAGGGTTAATGTTGTGAATTGCCTCAACAATAACTACAAGATTTAGAATTAAAAGAGAACTAGACAAGAAAAGGTACTTAATAGTCTGGGAAAGTCACTAGACATTTTTTTCGCACCTTTTCTATGGCAGGAACTGTACTAAATCCTGGGGATATAAAGAAAGGGGTGGGGGACCCTGTCTCTTCTCTCAAGGAGATCACAGTAAAATGAGTAAGATGACATACAATACTCAAACTGTCTACAGGACAAATTAAATATTTCATCTACATTAAGGGAAAACATAATAATTAAATGAGCTTGACAAAGGTTTCTTATAGAAGGAATGATTTTTTTTTCCTTCTGGAACTTAAAGGAAGCTAAGAAACTCAGGAATTGGTGATAAAGAGGGAGAGAATCCCAAGCAGGGGAAAAAAGGCATTGAAAATGTCCAGTTGGGTGAAGAATCTCATGGAACAAAAAATAAGGAGGTCAGGATTATCAGAACATAAAGTGTGCAGGGGAAAGTAACCTATAAGAAATTTGGAAAGCTGGAAAAAGCAGGCAATGAAGAGTTTGAACTCTAAATTGGGGGGGCTTATTTTTTATGTGGAGATTATAGGAACTTAATAGAGTTTACTGAATAGGAGACCAATCAACAGACATTGCAAAGGTCCAGGCATGAGGTAAAAAGAGGGCTTGCACCAGGGAGTTAGCATATGAAAATATGAAAAGGGGGCCATATATAATGGATCAACATTTCTTGATAATAGAGAGAATATATACATTGAGAGATGAAGGAGTTGAGGAACGCAACCTAGGATATTAGCCTAGATGACTGGCAACAAGATATTATCCTTTGCATTAATAGAGAAGACAGGAAGATGAGGGTGTTGGTGGGAATGCATTGAACTTTTTTCATCATTTTTGGACATTTTGAGTTTAAGATATCTATGGAACATCTAGTGTGAGAGAGGTTAGGGATGAAAAAGTAGAATTAAGAATTATGATAACTGAATATATGGGACCTGATGAGGTCACCAAGTAACAAAATTAAGAGATAGAAAAGAAGAGAGTTAAGGAAAGATCTCTGAAAGGAACTGGAAGGAGGCAAGACCTGGATTAATATCTTGCAAAGGTGGCTGAGAAGGAATGACTCAATAGTAGCAGGAGAACCAGAATAAAGTAATGCCATGAAAACCTTGAGCAAAGGGTTTATCAAGGAAAAAAATGTGATTGACAGTTTCAAAGACTGCACAGAGGTCAAGAATGATGATCACTGAAAAAATGACAAATTGATAACTTTAGAGAGTTTGGTTTGAATGTTAATTCAGAATTCCCTGATAAGATTCACAAATGTTAAAAGCATTCCTTCCTGTCATGAGGCTCTTGAAAGACCTTAGACAAATGAGATCATAATTATAAGAAGTTTCATAAAACAAACTAAAAACTCTCTATAAATGCTAGCTATTATTATTACTATACAGATGCAGATTTTCTAGTTTCCTTCTTGTCTCTCCAAATTTGAAATTACCTCCAGTTTGTCTTATAAATATCTTATATATATATACATGCTTGTGTCTTATCTTCTCTATTAAAAGTGCCACTAATGGAATGTTTTTACCTTATTTGGAAACCTGGGGAGAAGCATAATGGTTCATAAGGGCTTTATAAATACTTGTTGACTGACTGACTATAGAAAATGTATACAAAAGTAAAACTGGAAAAAATGCAAAATATATGTTAACAATAAAAGTAAATTATAAAATATTATGATTAAGTAACAGCCTAGTGTATTTTTAATTTTTAAATGAAAATATATCTGACAAATGTAATTAAAATTAATTAAAAAGAGAAAAAGCACATTCTAAGCTGGTATAAGTATTTAGAAAAAATTTACATAAATAATTTAATGGATCATATATCTCAAAGTAAATTTTTGAAAAGGACATAAAATTCTGAAAATGTTATCAATTGAATCTCTTTGTTTTATGATTCTGTTCATATAAGTAATTTCCTTCCATCCTTTTTTCCCTTCCTTTTCTTTTTCTTCTCTCTTTCCCCTCTCTGTCTCTTCCTCATGAATCAAAAGCATACTATTTCTTGGCCAATTCTGAATATAAGCCATACCCTGCTCAGTAAAAATCTCTTTGAAAGGAAACACAGCATTAGAGCACTCATTGAAAAATAATTACACTAGATTTCCATAAAAGAGAATACATTTATTTTATATAGTTTTAAGTTTATCTTTCCATTCAACTAAAAATGTTTTAACCACTTCTAAACGTAATTTCTCTCTTATCTGCATCACTTTTATTGTTGTCCTAAGAACTTGATTATAGGACATATTCAAGCTTTGTACAAGCCAGTTTGGGTTTTAAAAAACACAACAAAAATATATTCTCTTCATGCAAATCAAGATGGCATCAGCAAGGGTAGCCAGAGTAGCTCTCTCAGTGTGTTTAAAATGAGGAAGCAATGGCATTGAATAGTAAATATGGTTGATTTCAATTCAATTTCAGTTGCATGGAGAAATTTCTAGTAAACATTAAAATTTACAAAAATTGTTCAAGGAGGTGTAGTTAGGTTGCTCAGTGGATAGGTGACCTAAATATGAGAGGTTCTGATTTCAAATCTGACTTTAAATACTTACTAACTCTTTGACGCAGGGCAAGTTGCTAAGCTACAAATGCCCAAGAGGTTTTTTGTTTGTTTGTTTTTAATGCTTACAATAATAATAGCTCATATTCCTATATTATTTGCAATCCACTTTTGTAAATATTTGTAAAAATCATCCCATAAAAAAGGTATATGAGATAGGCAATGATGATGATGTCTAGAATTTTTTAAAACTCAATTTCTGTCCTAGTAATAACTCTCAGAAGGTCAAGGGCTAGGAAAGTGGAATTAAATACCTTTCCCAGTATCACACATCTAGGTACTACTGAGTCCAGATTAGAAGCCAGGTCCTACAGACTCCAGTCCTGGCCCTCTATCCACAGTGCCAAATAGCTGCCTGAATATCTAGAATTTATATAGCATTCTACAGTTTGCAAAGGGCTTTTATCTATGTCATCTCTTTTGGTCTCCTAACAATCCTATGAAGTATTTGATATTATTATCTTCATTTTAATAGAGGAATACATTTAAGTTAAAGAGGTTGTGTTATTTCCAATACACAGCTAGTAAATATCTAAGGCAGGATCAAAGGTAGATGGTCCTGGCTACTTGTCCAGCACTCTAAATCCTTTATCATCTAGCTATAAATACAAATATTATAATTGTTTTACATATGAACTATATAACATATGTAATATATAATGGATATAAACACATATAATATATGCATATAACACAATGAATATATAATGTGATACACATATTAATATAATAAATAATATGTAAAACATATGATATATTTATGACAGTTTTATACATTCACTGTATATTATATATTTATATGAATATATATTCTGTAGATTTATAGATTTATATATGGTATAAAAGAGTAGTCAAAGATATAATGACCAAAGAGAGCATAATAAGAGGTAAGGGATCCAGGAAGCTGATAGCAGGGCTGGCCCTGGCCCTAATCAAATCACACCTGGTTTATTGTGTTCAGCTGCAGGTGGTGAGATCTCAATACCTTTTTTAGGAAAGGTACTACTAGATTAGAGAGCATCTGGATAAATATAATCAGAATGGAGAAAGGTGTTGAGATCCAATCATTTGATACCATTTGTTACATTTGGGGAAAAATGCCTTGGGTGGAGTGTGCTTTGTCAGAAAGCCTTCAAGTAGATAAAAGGCTGACAGGAGAAGGAAGGATCAAGCTGATGAGATTATAATTAGGAGTAATAAGTAGAAACTGGAAAGAAGCAGTAGATCTTGGCTCAAAGTAAGAAAAGGAAAACTATTTTTTTTAAGTTTTATCAATTGGATCAAAGAATTATAGATTTAGAATTTTAGATTCATTTACCAATTTTTGTTTAGTACTTTCAGTCATGTCCAGGTCACTGGAAATTCATTTGTCATTTTCCTGGCAAAATCCCTGGAGTAATTAGTCATTTTCTTCTCCAGTTCATTTTGCAGATGAGGAACTGAGGCCTTACCCAGGTTTAAGGGTTAAGGATGAAGGGAATTACCCAGGGTCACACAGCTAATAAGTGTCTGAGGCCTGTATGAGTTGAGGAAGACCAGCCTTTCTGACTCCAGGCCTGGTACTCCATCTATTGTGCCACCTAGCTGACCCACTTATTTTCCAATTAGTATTAAATAATCATATATTTATAATTACACATTTTTTTATTCAATAGAATAAAAAAAAGTATGGATTTCCTTTAAGAGAATCTGGAGTTTATAAGATGATAGAGTCAGAGGTCTAGAGCTAGAAAGGAATTCAGAATCATCTAGCTTAATTCTCTCCTTTTTACAGATGGGAAGAATAAGCCTCAGAGAAATTCAGTGACAAATCCAATATTATACAGGGAGCAAATAACAGAGCTGTGATTCAGACTTAGGACTTACAACACTTGATCCACTGAATTGCCCATATCTGCAATGGGCTGCCCCAGGAGAGGGTGGGCTCTCCATCACTGGAGGTCTTCACAGGCTGATGACTACTAGTCAGTAAGGACAAAGAAGAATCCTTTTAAGTACAGATGAGCTCTGAATCCTCCTTCCAGTACTGAGATTGTAGAATTCAGTGATGGAGCTGAAAACTTGAGGCTACCCAAGCATATGATTAGTTATTCATTCGGCTACTTCCAGGATGACTAGACTGAGAGTCATGGCTACCATTATTACTGCTATCACTGCAACTGCTACTACTACTGTAATACAGTGCTGTTTCTCTAATAGGATTATTAATATCTGAAGTTCATTTTAGAGGCACAATTTATACAATTCAGTAGCTGCAATTGGTTCTATTTCTGTACATAGGCACACATATGTAGATAACTAACCATACATCATTTGCTTATACTATTTAAAAGTCACAGATTTTTAATAGTGCCTCAATAAATGATTACTTATTATCTCCTCAATCATACAATGTAGAAGAGATTCGTATGCGAATAGCAAATATTCATAGTTTTGCTAAGGGTCATTCTAGCACATCTTTGTAAATAAACTGAAATGCCAAGTCAATTCTTAGCTTGCAAAAAGACATTTGTATAATGATTGCATAATCAAGTTAATTCTCAACAAACACCAGCGAATAAGTCACTTGACTCCTTGACAAATGAGAACAATTTGCCTCGTTAAGAAATGGCAAAAACACTTCAACTAAGCTGTGGGATACTCAAGGCATGTTTCTTTGCAAATTTAAAATAACTGCTTTTTTTATATAGGATCCTAATAATTGGGATTAAGTAGGGAAATTAATTTAAGCCAATAGAATGCAATATCTACATTTGTTTTCCTTTCATCCTCTCCCTCTCTCCTGTTCCTTAACTCTTCCCTTTACCCCTCAAATATAAGGGTCACAAAAAAATAAATCTATTGATCATCTAATTGAGATGTAAATTTGTTTGAGGGGTAAAGTGTACATATATATTTTGCATTAAAGCTTAGAATATTAAAAACTCACTTTAATTCTGTCATAGGCTTAGAGGTATAAGGAACATCAGAGTAAATTTAGTCCATTTTTTGATTTTCCTGATTTCACAGAGAAATGCTCACGTGACCTGTCAAAAGTCATATTGATAGTAAACGGCAAGACTAGGATTTGAGCTCTGGTTACTTCAATTCAATAGTTATTTACTAAATAATTACTGTTAGCAAGGTACTATGCTAAGCATTGGAAATACAAATAAAAATATAAAAAAGTCTTCATCTTCATTTAGCTTACTTTCCTCTGAGTGTAATCTTTTTTGCTGTACGTTGGGGCAAAAACCTTTTTTTCATAAAAAAAAAATCTTATTTATATATATTTATATATAATTTTAAAGTTTGTAAATCATTGTGTCCACAACAAAATCTTGAAGTGTGTGTGTATATATACATATATATCCTTCATGACCCCATTTATAAATGGATATATATAGATACACACGTATATGTCATACATATTATATATATATATATATGTGTACATACATATACACATAGATACATAAAGCAAGTATGTATCTATGTGTATGTGAATATACGTGTGTAAAGGTATATACTAGAGTTAAGGAAACAGAGCCATTGAGGAAAAGTGACTATTCTCACATAGTTTGAGGCAAAACGTACATCCAGATCTTCTGATCCTAAGTCCAGTGTGTCTGCAATTTTCCCCTCCACTTCATGTAATATTGTGAAATGGAAAACAGGAATGATGTAGAAGCCTCTACTAGCTGCTATTCTCAATGGTAGAAGGAATGCTTTAAGTACCCCTGAAAAGTGTTTGTAAAAAGTAAGTGTGGGACTATGCCAAGTAGCTAAGCCTGGTGAGTCTGCCAAAATAATCACCATAGTAGGCAGGGAGAAATGAATTAAATTACTGGATAGGCAGTATCCCAAAACTGTCATGTTTGGGTGTTTTTAATATAGTAAAAAGGAAAAGAAAGAAATCTTTGGACCATTTAAGACAAATCTCTAAATAATATTAACTATAATGCTCCTGCTTCTGATGAAAAAAATGAGAAAGTATCAGTGCTTTTTTTTTTTTACCAAAGACTGTAGAATGTTTTTATTAGCAATTTTAAAATTATTTAATAAACAGATAATAGATTTGCCCTAGAAGGTAGTTGTCTGAAAGTTCAGGAAGTAAAGTAAGTTTATAAAAAGATTTTAGCACCACTAATTTTTTATTTTGTATTAACAACTTTTCTTTTCATATAACTTTTATCTCCCAATATAACACCATCATGCCCCTAGGAAGACAAACCATCTTTCCCATGTAAGAAAAAGTAACAAAAGATGAGCAAAAACATAAATCATCAGAACTGATATAATCATGTTTGACAGCAAAGACAATGTTCTCCACCCACATTCCCATAGTTTTGCAAAGAAGTTTGGGTAGGCATACTCTCAGAAGTTTTTCTTAACATTAAGTGAACATTATAATTATACTACATTCAGTTTTGGTTGCTTGTTATTCTTGGAATTTCATTGATTTTTACTCTTGATGTTGTTTTATTTGTTCTGTTTTCACTTTTCACATAATTTTCAATTATTTTTTTCCCTTTTCAGAATAATCAGTTCTTATAATACAATAGTATTCATCACAATCATATGACATTATTTGTTTAGTCATTTCTAATCAATGGGAACGCATTTCTTTGCTAGTACAAAACAAGACCATTTATTATTGAATACTTCCTACATGCAAGATGCTAGTATGGGCACTGGCCAAGAATTTCAAACATTATATCACCACCCATAAGGACACTGTGATTGAGGTGCAAAATTAAGAAGACTACACAAATAATCAAATTATACACAGTGAAGGAAAAACATAAGATAACAAGTCATTTTACCTGAATCCTCATGTCCCCATGTATAAATGAGAGTGGTTAGACTACTGTCTTTAAGGTCCCTTCTGGATTCAAAACTCTTATGACTCTGAGGCTAATGTAAAAATTATATGCCTAAAGAATAAATAGAGGCAAGGTGATAAGACTTTGCTTCAAATCTTACCTCTGACATATTAGGTGACCCTAGTCAAGTTTCTTAATGTCCTAGTATCCTGGACAATGTTTTTGGGACATAAATTGCACACCAGGTATTGCTCTGAATTAAGTAGATGGAGTTTTCTCATGAGTAATTCTGATACTAATGAAATCTCATGATCAGTCTAGTTTTAAACAAATAATAACAGCAAAAACAATGAAAAGAAGTTGAATTAAAGAAAAATGGGGATGCAAAAAGGGAGATTAAAATTGAAGGTAATTTTTGATCTGGACTTTGAAGAGTTGGGAGTATTCTTTTCCTTTCTCTTCTTTAAATTCTTTTGTTTTTTTCAAATATCAAAGAACCTGGGAGAACATTTATGAATTGATGCAGAGAGTGAAGTAAGCACAATCAGCTTAGAAATTTAACAGTAAGAATAATGTTTTATGAAGAAGTAAGTATGAAAAATTAAGATATTTTTATCAACACAATGAACACCAATGATTCTGAAGGTGACCCATCTCTTGACATAAAGGTGACATTCAAAATGCCAAATGTGATACAAATTTTTGGTTGAGTAGTATTTCAATATGAAAAAGGAAATAAGAATAGCACACAGAGGGAATAACATGAGAAACAAGTTGAACTGGAAGTTAAGGGAATATGTTGGGGGAAACCAGGGAGTTTTATTATAGTACAAAAGTATATTGAGCAAAATATTAGGAGATATGGCTGGAAAGTAAAATTGAGGTAAGACTATTTTGGGCTTTGAATGCCAAATTAAGGAGTAAATCACTTTATCATATAAGATCATGGAATTATATTTATGTTACCTTTAGGCATATGAAGCCTACTCATCAAAATACTAAAATAATTGATAAAAAATAACCATGTGTTTCATGAAGAAAAAAATAGTAACAAATAGGTACAAAATGTTCTAGGCATTGAATGAGAGGACTATGAGAACTGCATGAACCCAACTACTTCCATCTTGTAAAAGTAACTCCATTTTGAGATGTAGATTTCATTTTCCTGTAAATTCCATTTGCTTGTTAATCCTGGGAATTGAGTGACATTCTATTTCATATCCAGGAAAGTTTACCCTTTTGTTGTTCTCTTCCCCTAATCTGGAAGCTCATTCTTTTCTCTCCCAACTCAGAAAGTCTCTACTCTTTCTTCCAATTAGAAATTATATTCCCTAATTTTATATCGTGGTGCACATGCTGTTAATTGTTTTCTTTTAATGCATAAGAATCTGCCTTCTCCTTTATTTGAGGGTCCAGTACCAAGCTGAGGAGGTTTGGTCCTTGCTTGATAAATCAATACGTTTTAAAGTGCAAAACTTTGCTGACTCATCTATTTTAGATTACACCTATCACAATTTTTGGTGTAGTGAGGTAGGTCAAGACAGAGCTCTACCTCAAAAGATGTGTTTTCAGAAAAATTCCATAGAGCACTGAGGAACTTTGTGTAAAACTTCCCAGGAAGTAAACACTTTTCCTCTCAATTTAAAATTTTTTGAATTAAGGTAAGCTCCTACACTGCAGGGAATGTTTAACTCCCAAACATCTGGGAAAGGCAAACCCCTACATTGCTGGGGAAAGCAAGCCAATATATTCTTGGGGAAGGAGATAAGCCCAAGAAATTCCTTTAAAGAATGAGTTGAAGGAAGCCTCCTTACCAGATGAGAAGGCTCTTTTGGGGAATGTTAGGTTAAAGCCACCACATTGTTGGGGAAATTCCCTTGGGTAAATTATGGGTTCCAAAAGTGTATATATATATATATATAGGAACCCCACTGAGGGAAAAGTTGACTTCAGAACAAGGGAAGAGCACATCATATTAAGTTGTAAGAAATCTAGTTTAAAACTACAAATGATTTAGCTGAAAGCCAATTTTGTCCTAAATTTAATGCTCTTGATAATAATAGATTTAAAAAATTAAGATTGCTCTAAAGTGGTGATTCCCAAAGTGGGCACTACCACCCCCTGGTGGGTGCCGTAGCAATCCAGGAGGCAGTGATGGCCACAGGTACATTTATCTTTCCTATTAATTGCTATTACAATTTTAAAAATTTAATTTCCAGGAGGCTAAGTAATATTTTTTTCTGGAAAGGGAGTGGTAGGCCAAAAAAGTTTGGGAACCACTGCTCTAAAGTATGTTGAAATTCAAAACAGTACTAAATTTAACTTGAAGAACTTTTGGTTACTACTAGGCTTTATAAATTTTTTTTCACTGAATTTATATTTTTCTGTCTTACCTTATTTTCTATTTTGTTTTGTGTCATGCTTAGGTTTATTTGTAGATTTTGCTACCTTGGAAGATTTCTAAGGGGAATACAGCTAGTCAGAAACACTGGTGAAAGCTGCAGCCATAGAATTTAAAATACTAATTAGTTATGAAGCTTCATACTTGAAGGAGGGCTTTTAGCTTTCTGTAATCTCATGCTAAACTCTCTGTCCCAGTAAAAAAAGTTAACTCATTTTAGGGTTTAATTGGGAAATTAGGTTAAAAAGAAAAAAAAACTCTTCAAGATACTTTCTGATAGATTGGCCAATAAAAAATAAAAGGAAATAATGAATGTTGGGGCTTATGTGGCAAAATCGGGACACTAATGCATTGCTGGTGGAGTTGTGAATTGCTCTAAACATTCCAGATGGCAATTTGGAATTATGCCCAAAAGGCTTTAAAAGAATGCATACCCTTTGATCCAATAATGCCACTACAGGATTTCAATCCCAAAGAGATTTTTAAAAATATGTAAAGGGACCTGTTTTTACAAAAATATTTATCACTGTGCTTTTTTGTGGTGGGAAAAAAGAATGGAAACTGAGGGGATGTCCCTCAATTGGGTAATAGCTGAATGAATTGTGGTATAGAGTTTTGATGGAATATTATTGTGCTATAAGAAATGATGAATCGGGTAATTTTTTTTAAGAACTGGAAAGATCTACATGAACTGATGTGGAGTGAAATAAGCAGGACCTGTAATAAATTATACACAGTAACTGAAACAATGTGGGACAATAGAATGCCATAGACTTTGCTACTAATAGCAATGCAATAGTTCAGGAGAAATCTGAGAGACTTATGAGAAAGAATGCTATTCACAGCTAGAGAAACAACCATTGTGGTAGAAATGCAGAAGAAAACATGATTTATCACTTGTTTATATGGGCATAAGATTTGGAGTTTTGTTTTTAAAAGATTATTTCATTATAAAAATGAATAGTATGGAAATAGATTTTGCGTGATAATTGTACAGTGGTACCTTGATACATGAGCACCTTAAGTCAAAAGCAAATTGAGATAGGAACAGTCAGGATCCAGACATTTTGCTTTAAGTCAGGAGATGATATTTGAATCATGAGATTCTGCCCATGGGAGGAACCCAAGGTGAATGAGGTAATCAGTACAATTGAGATTAAGGAAATGTTGAGGATTTGACAGAGAGGAAATTAAGTTGTGGCCTTGGCTATGGAACAAATTAAACTCATGTGTCAAGCAACCACTGTATAACTCAGTAGAATTGCTTATCAGCTCTGGGAGGGGGAGAGAGAAAACATGAATCATGTAACCATGTGTTAAAAAAAAGAAAAAAGAAAAAAATTATGATACTTTCTGTCATTTCAGTCCTGCATAGTTTGAGGATTTAGAAATAAACTCAATTAAAAGAGTAAAATGTTTTCCAAGTTTGTAGAAATTATAAATGAATTAGAGTGTGAATTAGTAACTGTACATAAAACGGTTACTGTAAATTTCCAAATTATGGTAACTTAAAAACATCCTCATAGATTTTGGATGTTTACAGATTAAACTTAAATATTTATCTCTCCTTTATTGAAAGAAGGATTTATAGTTGGAAAGAGGTCTGAGACAGATTGAGTCTATTGAGAAAAATAAATTAGAGGAAAGTACTGAATAAGGAAATAACTTCCTTCTCTCTGTCCTATCTGATAAGGTAAATAGGAAACTTAAGAAATGCTGAAATATCTAGTCAGTTTTAGGGTACTACTATTCTGTAGAATTGTTTTAAGGAAAAATAAGAATAAGGTTTTGAGAGTCAAAGTTACAGAGATTTATTATTCTTTCCGTGGAAATTGGTAGAGATGTAATTTTTGTGTAATGAAGGAAATAGATTTAAATCATTTTTAAAAATCTGGCGCTTAAGAACTGTGTCTTGTTACTACTTCCTTGAAGATGAAAAAAGAAAAGGTTGTTTTATTAATTGAACTTATTTACAAATGTCTCCACTTCCACCACCCCCTCAACCCCCTGTATTACAGAAGGCATCATCTGGGAGACAGATAAATGTATATAAATTATGTTTTTCTTTTTCTATTTTTCAGTTCATTTTCTGGAAGTAACATTTAATTTATTCCTTTTCTTCAAATTACCTGTGTTTTAATAATTTCTCAACATGGTAAAATAATTTTACATTACAATCCAGGGAAGTAGGATTATGATTGGGATTGAGGAAACTGGGTTGGGGACATAAGAACAATACAAACAAACAAACAAACAAGAAAAATACACCAAGAAACACATGTTGGAGAAAGAAGTTTGGGATAAGGACAGGGTCGCACCCTCCCATCGCTCTGCTCAGGTGGAACAGACTGTGCCTCTCAGCTAAATCCTCTTCTACATAGTCTGGACACCTAACTCTTACAGCTAGAAGGAACTCGAGAAGAGGATGGAAGGTCTGGTAATGTGTGTTGGCAGAGCTACGTATGAAAAATTGAAAACCTCACAATAAGGCCATCAAAAAAATAAAAACTCTGAAAAAAGTCAGTAGCAGGTGTAATATTTTCCAGAGTTCTTATAGTAGGGAGATGCAATTTAGGATATACAACATCTCCTTCCCTTCTCCCCTTAGCCCACCACATCATCACCACGGATCCTCTATGGCCATGGAGACCAGAATAGGCCTCAAAAAATACTGAGCTCTTTCACTTCCATCTTCCCCAACATCCAACCAACTAACTGAGAAGGAAATATACAGACCTGGAGACCAGGGGTGGAAGAAAGATTTCAAGAGAACATGCAACTGTATGAGAATACACATATGCAAACACTCAAGAAATGAGTTTTCACAAGACAGGTTGGAAATTGGGATGAGGATAGAAAAGTTCCTAAGGCCTGAAATAAAAGGTAAATACAACACAGAACTACATGAGTGCTCCTTTATACTCTAAGTCAATGATTCCCAAAGTGGGCACTACTGCCCCCTGGTGAGTGCTGCAGCGGTTCAGGAAGGCGATGATGGTCACAGGTGCATTTATCTTTCCTATTAATTGCTATTAAAATTTTAAAAAATAGTTTCCAGGGGGCTAAGTAATATTTTTTTTCTGGAAAGGGGGCTGTAGACCAAAAAAGTTTGGGAACCACTGCTCTAAGTAAAAACAGAAGAGGGGTGTGATTACTATTTTTATCCAGTTTCCTCATCTTGATTGTCATGTAACAAACCAATGCAATGTTATTCTTGAACTAGCTTCCTGGAGTCCCCTGGACCTGATCTCAGTATGGTGTCTCTGCATTGCTGCTCAGTGATTTTCAGGATCATGTTATATAAAGTGATGTACTGGTTACTTAGTTCTGATATGATGAAATGAAAGCTGATATATTCCTTCTCATCATTATCTGTTACTATGCTTAGACAGTCTTCCAAATGGGAATATTTAGCTATTTTAGAAACCAATTTGGCTACTGTAACGTAATATCTAGAAATCCATAATGTTCTATCTAGAAATATCTATTTTAATGTAATATCTAGAAATCTAGGTAAGATGCAGCTTCACTCTGTACAATCCTTAGTTCTTCAACTGTCTTCTGGATGGATATAACAGTTAATCTTCTATTTGGGGATAAAAAGCTGAACCCACATTTTGAAGATGATGGATTTATTGATATAGAGCTAGATTTCGATAATGTCCACCAGCCTCACTTATGATCCATTCCTTGAAAAAAATCAACCTTGATCTTCACTTTCTCTTCTACCTTCAGCAGCAAGGATATGGCCATGGCAAATTGTATCTGTTCTGATTCAGGGATCTGGGGTGGAGGGCAAGAGGACCTGGCTACAAGGGCAAGTTTCATCTTTGGGCCTCCAAGCTCATCTGGTTCCCTTACTTCTTCACTGCCAGTCTCTCTGCCTCTCCACTTCCCAGCTCTCACTTTCTTCTTCAAGTTATTCTTCAAATATATCTATAACCATGTATAATGTTCTCTTGGTTCTACTCATTTTGCTCTTCATTATCCCATGTAGCTCTTTCCAAGTTTTTTTTTAATTACCCTGATGAACATTTCTTGTGACTCAGTATTATTTTTTCACAGTCATATTCTACATCTTGTTCAGCTATTTCCCCAATTGATGGCCATCCCTTAAAACTCCAGTTCTTTGCTATCACATAAAGAGATGTTATAAATATTTTGAAACCCAAAGTTCTTTTTTTCCACAATCTCCATTTAAAAGAGAGCTAGACATGGAATTTTTAAATTTTGAATATTTCCCATGGTTACATGATTCATGTGCTTTCCCTCTCCCTCCCCAAAATCCTCCCACCCCCACACATATATTCCACTGGGTTTTACATGTATCATTGATTAAGACGTAATTCCACATTATTGATAGTTGGACTAGAGTGATTGTTTAGCTTCTACATCCCCAATAATATTTTCATCAGCCCATGTGTTCAAGCACTTGTTTTTCTTCTGTGTTTCTCCTCCCACAGTTCTTCCTCTGAATGTGGGTAGTTTTCTTTCTCATAAGTCCCTCAGCATTGTTCTGGATCCTTGCATTGCTGCTAGTAGAGAAGTTCATTATGTTCCATTGTACCACAGTGTATCAATCTGTATACAATGTTCTCCTGGATCTGCTCCTTTCACTCTGCATCAATTCCTGGAGCTCATTCCAGTTCACTTGGAATTCCTCCACTTAATTATTCCTTTGAGCATGGTAGTATTCCATCACCAACAGATACCACAATTTCTTCAGTCATTCCCCAATCAAAGGCCATCCCCTCATTTTCCAATATTTTTTTTTTGCCAGGAGCATGGCTATAAATATTTTTGTACAAGTCTTTTCCCCTATGATCTCTTTGGGGTACAAACTCAGCAATGCTATGGCTGGATCGAAGGGCAGGCATTCTTTTAGCTCTCTTTGGGCATAGTTACAAATTGCCATCCAGAATGGTTGGATCAGTTCACAACTCCACCAGCAATGCATTAATGTCCCAATTTTGCCACATCCCCTCCAACATTCCTGACTCTCCCCTGCTGTTATTTTAGCCAATCTGCTAGGTGTGAGGTGGTACCCCTTTCTCATGTGCTTATTGATAGTTTTGATATCTTTATCTGAAAATTGTCCATTTATGTCCCTTGCCCATTTATCAATTGGGGAATGGCTTGATTTTTTGTACAATTGATTTAGCTCCTTTGAGTAATTAGACCTTTGTCAGAGTTATTTATTATATTTTTCCCCAATTTTTTGCTTCCCTTCTAATTTTGTTAGCATTGGTTTTGTTTGTACAAAAACCCTTTAATTTAATGTAATAAAATTATTTATTTTACATTTGTAATTTTTTCTAACTCTTGCTCAGTTTTAAAATCTTTCTTTTCCCAGAGATCTGACAAGTATACTATTCTGTGCTCACCTAATTTATTTATAGTTTCCTTCTTTATAGTCTAAGGGTATACATAGTTTTATAACTATCTGGATGTATTTCCAAATTGATCTTCAAACCTGTTGTGTTAGTTCACAGCATCACCAACAGTGTATTGGTGTCTCCATTTTTTCAACATCCCTTCCAACATTTGTCATGTTTCCCTGTCATCATTTTAGCCAACCTAATGGATGTGAGATGATATCTCAGAATTGTTTTGGTTTACCTTTCCCTAATCAGTACTGATATAGAGCATTTTTTTCCATATACTTATATATGGCTTTAATTTCTTCATCTTAATATTGTCTATGCATGTCTTTTGTTCATTTGTATATTAGATGGTTATTATTCTTAAAAATTTTACAAAGTTCTCTATATATTTTAGATATGAGACTTCTGATTGATAAGCTGTCTATAATCCCCCCACAATTTGTTTTTCTTCTAATCTCTACAACTTTTGTTTTTATTTATATAAAACTTTTCAATTTGATGTACTCAAAATTATCTATTTTATATCTCATAATTATCTCCATCACTTGTTGACTTATAAATTCCTCTTCTACCCATAAATCTGATGAGCAATGTATTTGCCATTTTTCTATTATACCTATATTTCCTTTTATGTTTAAATCATGTATCATCTTGATATTATCTTAGTGAGTTATTTAAGAAACCGGTCTATATATAGCTTCTGTCATTTACTTCTAGTTGTCCCCAAAATTCTTACCAAATAGTGATTTATTCTCCCCACAATTTGAATCTATTGCTTTGTCCAAATTCAAGATTATTATAACTTTTTAATACTATTTATTGTTTATCTGTTCTATTCCACCAACCCATATTTCTATTTCTTAGACAGTACCAGATGGTTTTAAAAATTACAACTTTATAAAAATTTAAAATCTTATACTGTTAACTTCCTTTTTTTTACAATGATTTCATTATTTTATATTCTTGATCTTTTGTTCTTCCAGATGAATTTTATTATTTTTCTAATCTAATATTTTTTATTCAATTGTGATGGAATTGAATAAGTAGTTTTGTTTAGGTAGAATGGTCTTTTAAATTATATTGGTTCTGCCCATCCATGAACAATTGCTATTTTTTCCATATTAAAATTTGACTTCATTTGTGCAAAAAAAGTGATTTATAATTATGTTTATGTGATTCCTTAGGGTTATTTTTAACATATATTCCCAGGTATTTTATTCTATGTGTGGTTGTTTTCAAAAATTTTTCTCTCTCTTTCTATAGGACTGTATTTTTATATATAAATGCTGATGACTTATGTGGATTAATTTTGTATTCTCTTATTTTGCTAAAATTATTGATAGTTTCAATTAACTAATTAGTTGAATCTCTAGGACTTTCCCCATAAACCATTATATAATCTGTAGAAAGAGATAGTTTTATTACTTCTTTGCCTATTATGGTTCCTTAAATTTATTTTTCTTCTCTTATTGTTATTGCTAGCATCTATAATATTTTGTTAAATAATATTGGTAATAATGGGCACCCTTGTTTCACTACTTATCTTACTGAGAAGACTTCTAGCTTATCCCCATTATAAATACTTGGCAATGGTTTTAGGCAGATGCTTCATATTGTTTTAAGGTAAACTTCATTTATACCTTTGCTTCCCAATGTTCTTAATAGGAATAAGTATTGTATTTTTCCAAAGACTTTATCTGCAAGTATTGATATAATTATATGATTTTTATTTCTCTTGTTATTAATATAATCAGTTATATTCATGATTTTCCTTATATAAAACCATTTCTACATTCCTGGAATAAATCCTATTTGGTCACAATGCATAATTTTTATGATATATTGTTGTAATCTCCTGGCTAGTATTTTATTTAAAATCTTTGCATCCATATTCATTAATGAAATTGGTCTATAATGTTCTTTGCTTTTTCCCTTCCTAGCTTATGTATTATATTTATTTTGTAAAGGAAGTTTTGTAAAATTCCTTACTGATCTGTTATTTCAAATTATTTAATTTAAATTAATTGATTTTTAAATGTTTGGTAGAAGTCAGCTGTAAATCCAACTGGATTTTATTTTTTTCCTATGGAAGTTAATTTATGTCCTGACTATTCATTTTTTTTCTAAAATAGACTTCTTTAAATATTATATTTACTCTACTCACTGCACAGGCAGTTTTTTTTTTATGTATTCATCCTTTTCACTTACATTTTCACTTGCTGATTCTGTATTTTTTGCTCAGGGTTGTTTGTGCTAACTGATGAGAGTCAGGTCAGGGAAGTCACAGTCCTTCCTCTTCAGTTGTCCTTGACTTCTCAGCTTCATTCTACACTTTTTTCTGTTTTTGCCACTTTAGAATTAATTCTTTGGAGTTATTTTTGATTGTTTGCAGGAGGTCATTAGGAGAGAAAAGAGGTTTCATATCCTCCTCTGCCATTGTCTTGCAATCTTCCCAATTGGTAGATTTTAGTAGAACTATCTAGGAATGCCTACAGTGGTTTGGAACCAAAGATGCAGAGACCCCTTCAGAGCTATTCTGAGAATGTTATCTATTCCAAAATGTCCAAGAGAAGATATTTCCAAGGACCAGATAACAATAGTGGACACCAGGAGCAAAATGTAAAGTAATTAAATGTATATTGTAAGTTGAGTCACTATGATAAGAGGAAATTTGATGCTGTTTGATATTGATGATCATCATTGTATTGTTTTGACCTTTTGCTTCATGATGTTTAGGTTTGCTGAATTTTCTTGATTGTCTTGATGATATATAAATCTCACCTCTCAAAAATATACCATTGTGAATCCTCTAAGTAGTTTGATCTGTAGCCTGTCTTAGTTTAATTATAGAGTCCATTAACAAAGTTTTTGTTTTTACAAGATAATATCATTATTGTTTTTAGGCTTTATATTAGCTATTGTACTAAGCTTTAAAAGAGAATGCTTCCCAGTGGTCTTTTCTTGATATGTAATATTGATATTGGCAATGAACAGTTTAAACAACTTATAAATTTGGTTTATACTTAAGTGATCCATGGAGGAAATGGGTTGCTTCCCATCCTTCATCCGTCAAAGTGTGTGTGTGTGTGTGTGTGTGTGTGTGTGTGTGTGTGTGTGTGTGTGTGTGTGTAGAGGGGGAATAAGAGAATTTTGTGCTTTCCTTTCTCACATTTCGCTTTTTACTACCTCTCCTTGTCTGAACCAAACTGATTCCATCTTGTAAAAAAGACTCCATTTTTAGAATTGTTTCATTTTTTCCAGTAATTCCATTTGCTTGCTAAAAATGGAAATGGAATGATATCCTAGATATACTATTTCCCATCCAGGAGAGTCTACTTGCTCACTCTTCTCCCACCCTATTCCCAAAATTTATTTTTCCTTCTCCCAATTCAATATCTCTAATCTTTCCTCCAATTAAAATTCAGGTTATCCACTTTTTTTTATATTTTGTTTTATATTCTGTGAATTTTTTTTCTTCAATACATAAATATCTCTGTCCTGTATTTGTTGGCCAATGACAAGCTGAGGAAGCTTGGTACTGATCTCTTATGCAATTGGCATGCATTGCTTAATTAGTGAATATATTAAAAAACTTGACTCTTTTTTTCCTCAATTATTTCAGATTTTATCCATTACAGGATTAAAAATATCAAAATGACACAACTCCTGTCCTCAAAGAGCTCAAATTATCCCAGGGTGGAGTAGGGGCATAAAATGATAGGCTTAAATAAATACAAAGTAAATGCACAGTAACTACAGGATCAAGAATGATCTCTGACTGACCTCTGAAAAGAGGTATCATCTGAGCTAAGATTAGATGCATGCTAGGGATTTTAAGTTAAGAGAATACATATCAAATGCAAAGGATGGATTGTGCAAAGTTCATGTTAAAGAATGTCTTAATAGGTAGATTGGAGAACAGATATAGGGCTTCATAACCTTAGAAATCTATGTAAATTGTACCCTGTTATTTTCTTTGTTATTACCTAATGGAAGCTGGTAGTATAGATGAAGGAAGATGAAGGCAAGAAAAGTAACTAGGAGGTTACTGAAATATTCCATGTGAGAAATAATACGTATTCAACCCAAGGAGGTGGCAATTGGAATAAAAAAGAGAGAAATGCATATCACAGGAGGTATAGAGCATGAATCTACCTAATTTCTTCACTTTCAAACCCCTTTTTTAGGTTTTCATAGGTCAATATTTGTTACTCAATAATGCTACAGTGTTAATTTAATTCTTAGAAAGAAAAGAGAAACAAACGAGAGTCAAAATATATTACACATTAGTGACTTTTCTCTGAAGGATGTTATATAGCTACTTAACATTTGCCTCAGCCTTTTTTTTATAAAACACCCATTCTTGAATAAATATGCTCCCTAAACATATCTCTAGTCACAGTAGTATAGCTTTACATCTCTGAACCTAGTCTGTTTCCTAGTCCTGTCTCTCCTTCTAATCTCGCCTATATTAATGGGCTGAAAGGATTCTAATATTAAGTTTATACAGAATGAACAAAATATAAAATTTTAGAGTTGGAAGAAGTCTAGTCTGATAGAGCATATGACATTTCTGTAAAGTGGTGATGGGCATGACTTTGACAAGCTAGAGTGCCAGTTTTGTACATCAAAGACCTTATTCCCTGGATAAATTTATCCTCTAGTCACTTCCCTAGATCTTAGATTTCTTGGTCTACCTGTGTCATTTTCCAAAAGGTACTTCAATTAGAAGAAATAAGAAAGAAGTAAACAAACAAGCATGTATAAAAGTACCTTTAATGATGATGTTGGCTCATGATCATGTCAAGTGTGGATTCAAGTCCTTGCTCAGATATTCAAGTCTCTTTTCTCATCTGTAAAATAGAGAAAGGAAAACTTCAGCTTCCTAACTCACAAATTATTAAGCAGAAATATTTTGTGTGAAACCTAATTTAAAGTTTGGAAAGACAATAAAAAAAAGTCATCTCGAGAACATTTAAGGTGTAAAGAAGAAAAACCAAAGACAGAAGACAACAGAAAAAATGTAAAAATTGTACTAAGAATTGTTTTTCCTATTAGTGGAAGTTTGAATTGGTCCACCATACTTGGATCCTAACTTCTGAGTCGATGAGTTTTATATATAGGGGGGAAAGGCTTGGAGTAGATATGACACTAAGAAGACCAAAATTAGGAAAACAACTGGCCAAGAATGTATAAAGTAGGTATATGTTGGAAATAAGATGATTGTGAGGATATTGTGGAATCAATATACAACATATCTTCAAAGGAGAATATCTCCAACCTTAATATTAAAAATAAAAAAGCAAGCTCGATAACTTCAAAAAGTACTGAGCTTTATGCTTACTTTCTCATTCATATAAACTCTCTGACTACATATCTATATTAGGAATTTGTATATATATATATAGGAATATTATATATATTTGAACCTCTGGCTACAAATGTACAAACCGTGTTCTACATTTTTAGTTTATCACATACTTACTTTAATTCCCCTCAACACTTTCTGCTACTTTTCATCTACCTGCCCCCATACATGGTAATCTTTAGAATGTTCACACCATTATTAACAGATTCTTTCATCTCAAATATATTCCCTTTTTGATTCTTTGCCACTTCTGGCACTCATTTATAACTTGCAGATTATGGATGGTGCTGAATCTTTGCCCAAGTCCATTTATAGTCCTACTTCCATCATGTCTTCCCCTCAACTGATTGTTCATAATGGAAGAATCAGAACATAATGCTTTTTATTGTGAGTTTTACATTGTCTCTACCAACCTCGTGACATTGTTTCCCCACCAATGATTTTCTCAGTATTTAAATGTATTATCCAATCCAAGTCATTATATATCTGCCTCCAGGACATTCTCTGTTTTTACTCAATGACATCATTTACTGCCTCACAATGCTTCTCTTCAACCCTGATTAAAGAGCTTCAAAACAAATATCTAAACTTCCTCAACTACTATAACTTGCCAAATTTGCAATCTACTCAATTCCCCTGGCTTATCCATCTCTGCTGCATCAGAATTATTTATACTCTAGTTCTTTTTCCTGCTTACATGTTCCATTTCAATGTTCATGAACTCAGAAATCCTTTAGATTATAACATTTTACTGTTAAATCTTTTCTTTTGCCTTTTGAACTCAGTCTTCTTCATCTTTACCATAACCTTTATTCCTTTTCTACCTCATGAAATCATCTGTTTATAAAACAAACTTACTCTCTTTCCTTCATCTGACCCCTTTGTGTATCAGTTAAATTTCATACTATACTCTTAATTGAAATCCATTGCTCCCTTGTCAAATTATAATCATGCCTTGCCAAACACCAATTTTACATTCCAACATCCTCCTTATCACTCCTTTTAACCTGCTACTGAGTAGAGGTAGAAAACTTATGAAAATATGCTGAATGAGTCTATTACAAATTTATATTGCATCATCTTAACTAGGCTTTCACTGAAGCAAGACACTCTTTTTAAGCCTTCCTAATACATTATTTGCCATACTACAATACTACAAACTTATTACAAATGTTTTGATCCTTCCTTAATCCTCTCATGGCATCTTCTCCTTCCAACCTCTCAAATGAGGATTTCATGTTTCATATCAGACAAAAAAATTAGACCACTCATCA
This sequence comes from Gracilinanus agilis, assembly GCF_016433145.1. Taxonomy (NCBI): domain Eukaryota; kingdom Metazoa; phylum Chordata; class Mammalia; order Didelphimorphia; family Didelphidae; genus Gracilinanus; species Gracilinanus agilis. Next base: position 177,782,567 of record NC_058132.1, on the reverse strand, counting down.
AGAGCTCACTCTTCTTTCTGGTTTCCAATCTCACACCTTTCAGAGATCTTCTTTCACTATATTGTACTGACATCCATATCTTACATGATGAAATAATTCTTTCCTTTGCCAAAGCCAACTATCCTAGAATCTATCCAGTCTACATCGAACCCATTCTTTCCCCATCTTGTCCAGCACATTGTCCCCTCTATCATCATCACATACTCTTTAATCTTCAATCTCTCTCCACCTACTAGCCCTTTCTCTGCTGACAACACATATGTCCATTCTCCCTCATCCTAATACAAAATTAAAAGGCACAAAAAACTTCTCTTGATCTGAATATCCCTCCCATTTATAATTGATCTCTCTTTTCCCTCTTTCTTTTCCCTCTTACGAATTAGTTAGTCCCTTTCAGTTTCCTTAGCTGGATCAGGCTCATTAACCATGGGTTTCCCAAAAACTCTGCGTGAGTAATCTCTTTTCACTCTAAATTATTTAGCTTGTTGATGTCAACACTGTCTATCAGTTCAATTATTGTATCTGTGCAGATGACTCTTAGATCTGTATATCAAGCACCATTTTTTTACTGATTTCTATTCCCACATTGCCAACTGCCTTTTTGACATTTTGGACAGTATTGCTATAGGCATTTCTGACTCAACATGTCAAAACCAGAATTTATCTTTCCAACTAACCACAACAACTTTCCTATTACTGTCATAGGAACAATTATTCTTCCAGTCTCTCCCCACTCACACAGATATCACCCTACAACAAGCCCTCCTCAACTCATAGCTGATTCATTGCAGTATTTTCTCTTTGTCTTACCAACTTGTTCATTCTCCACTTAGGAGCCAAAGTGATTTTTCCCCTTTAGTAAAAGTAGTATAGTTCTGGCCATGTCACTTCTCTCTCCCAAGTCAATAAAATGCACTGGCTCTCTTTTACCTCCAAGAGTACCTGCTTGGTTTCACAATCATTCTTCTTTTGGGGAGTAGAGGAGACCCTTCCCTATGATGCCACCATTGTCAATACTTTGCTAAAAGCTAATTGGGTTTATTGAATGATATTCAGTAGTGGGCAACCAGTTTAAAAACTTGTGCAAATAGCAGTAGAGACTTCTTAGGGTTAACTATAGAACACAGAATAGGTATAGTTATCCGATCTCATGGGCCATCAATGCAAGTAGGAGTTAGAGAAGCAACTCTGGTTAGGGTTTACATAATCACTAATTGAAGAAATACTAAATGAGGCTACCTAAGAGAATAATCAGTTTTTTTTAAAGTGAAATTCAACAAAGGGTATCATCTTTACAACTTTACAAGTGAAAAAAAAAAGATGTAGTTGAAGATTGCTATGTCTCTCAGTGGATTGAGTCAGGCTCAGAGTTGGGAGGTTTGAATTCAAATCTGGCCTCAGACATTTCCTAGTTGTGTGACCCTGGGTGAGGCGCTTACCCATCCCCATTGCCAATCCTTTCTGTTCTTCTGCCTTGAGACCAATATACATTTTTGATTCTAACATGGAAGGGTTTAAAAAAAGATGTAGCTAATATTTGGCTCCAGGCTACTTATTGTTTATTAATTATAAAAAAGTTTTAAATTGAGGAATGTAAAGGACTCTTTTTCATCAAGGTGTCTTTAATCCCTATATCCGAATCATTGAAAAGACTTTGAAAATGTAGCACTATAAATAATCTTATTCAATGACTTTATGATAATAAAAATCAACCAATTCATACAAAATAAAAATGAATGTTCACCAAATATGTCTGTCACTTTAATGACGGGAAGTCAGTACAATATCTAAATTGAAGAAAATCCCTGTTGAAGAAAGAATCTTCCACATTCTTTTATTTCCAGAAGACACTACTGTCTGCATCAATTCCAATATCATCATGGAGGCTCCTAAAAGAGATCTAAAAAATGTCAAATGAGTATAGCCTGAATAGCCACATAGGAAAGATCAAATGGATGAACAATTTTAATTGCCCAGATTACTATATGCATTGGGATTGGTATTTATCAGTAACTGTTGTTTATCAGTATGTAAATCTATGAATAATGATAGTGTAAGAAGTCCTTGGGTTAATGCTTCAGAGCAGTTTGAGTGGTTTTCAGCCTCTGGGGGCATAGCCAGAGACAGTCAGTTAGGAAACTAGAAGGTTCTGGCATAGAAAAAGGAGATTCAAGAGATAGGGCAAGATAGAAAGAAGGGAGAGAAGATGTATGGTAAGGAAAAATGTAGCTTGCTGGGCTGGTAAAGACCAGGCCTTAAAAACTAGATTTTCTAGATTATAATATGAGAAATATCTTAATTTTCTAATAATGAATTTGTTGTGTTGCTTAACTTAGCTTAGTCCCATCTTCTATACAGAGTGACTATTAAGTAATTGTAAGTGAATGATATAACTTTATTTTAACATGCAGTTATATCAACTATTTCATCAGATATGTACTATGGTTCCCTTTTCAATAAAAACTACATAATAAGCTAAAGGATATGGTAATAATAGCTTATGCATCTATAGAATTCTTGTTCTTAATCATATTTTATATTGAAATTGCCTTTTGATCTCATCTATTAATGTTCACTTCAGAGACTAAGACTGCAACCCATTTTTGTCTACCCATTTCATGTGATCTGTGTTTTCTTACAAGTTCATGCCAAGGCATTCACCCCAAATACTAGAGGCTTTCCTTACTCTCTCTTGAAATTGAAAAGTTATTAGCACTCTGCATTTCCTTCTATCATATCTTAGAGGCCAATCTTTGGCTAAGGAAAGGAAATCTTTTTTTTCTTTTCTCTTCTTCACACATTCCTAAGCCATAGCATTTCAGAAATTTAAATGTTCTCATTTTTCATATTTATATCAAATAAACTTCTGATACTTCCTCCTATTTTCATCCCTTGAAGAGTATTTATCATTCCTCAAGAGTCCCTGGGTTGACATTACATCTTTTCTTTTCCCTTTCCTATGGCATCAAGGGAGGTTCCAGTTCTGGTTCCAGATAATTATCCTACCCAGCAGTGATGGCCACACTTTTTTTGTATTACATTCTATTCTGAGTTCAATAAATAGTTTCATAATTTCCAGGGGGTGCCAAGTAATATTTTTTCTGGAAAGGGGTTGATAGGCCAAAAAAGTTTGGGAACCACTGCAAGAGGCATGAGTGGATTAGGATCTGTATCTATGAATGGGATTGCTCATGTGGGTTAGATAAAATATCCTCTGGAGTAGTGAGGGACTAAGAGGAAAGATGACAGGAACTGGTAATCAAGAAGGACTTGAAAATCTTGATGAAAGATTTTGTCTTCTTTTCTGAGCTCAATACTTCACCTCTGCCTCTAGCAGCAGGGTAGTACCTAGGTATCCTTGGTGAAGAGAAAAGTCTTATTCCTTCATACTTTCTGTCAGCTCAGGGAGTAGAGCATTTCTATTGTACTGCTTCAAAATCGGGGTTATCCAGTGCCTCTAGGAGTGGGGGAGATGTGGCATCTATTCAAGTAATAGATTGTCACTTAACCCAATTCCTTTGCTCCTGGCATCCCCTCTATACACACACCTGCTTTAAGGGAGGTTTGTTTCAGGGACTGCAGAGGCAAAATCAGCCAAGCAACTAATCAGCAGCATTTCTGAGAACCCCTAACGTGCACTGATTACTATATCAAGAGCAATCCCATGCAGAGCTATTCTTCCTGTCTGTTTTTGTTTTGTGTTTTAAAGAGGAAGAGGGCAAATAAGGGAGGCAGCTGGCATGAATGCTTTTCTATGACTTCAGGGCTGAATGGCAACAACTGTTCTGTTATTCAGGCATCACTGACCATTTCTCAAGTTCTCTCGCCCCTCTTTCCCTGTTTTACCTTCTCTCTCTGCATGTGCATTTATATGCTCACAGCGCTTAGACACATGCAACAGATGTGTTAGTTTGAATGAGAACACCATGGTATAGGAGGCCAGTGAGATGGGAAAAAGGGATTCTGTTAATAACACTCCCCCCACAAAAAAAATGCTGTGATACTGTCATGTTTGGCATACACCTGAACAGTCAGAACACCTAGCAAACACTAATGAGATTAATTAGAAGAGCATTTAGATTATTCACTGTTGTGGAAAGCTTCTATTGAAGCTGTTAATAAGATTTCTAGATAAAAGCCTTTAATTAAAAAGGTTTTAATCTCTCTATAAGACCTTTTTCCAAAAATCATTTCCATGGTTGAATTACAATGTTCAGTGTAGGTCGCCATTGAGGAGTAAGAGATACTTTCCCCTCTGCCTTCGGCTAACCTGAACCAAATAAGAAAGGGAAAACTTAATTCTAAATCAGAAATCAATTTGATGACTATACAAATTAAAGGAACTGACATGAATTGCATTTATTTTCATTCCCTCTTTCACAAGTTAATTAATTATATTTTAGATTTACTGCTTCTAGTGCTTCTTGAAGTTACTGAGTATGAACTGTAACTAGAGACCAAGAAGTTCTATTGGAATTTCAATAGGCCTTGGTTTTAACACTGAAACTTATTTTTAAAAGATGAGAATTACAGTTAATACTAAAGATGTTTCCCCTCTATGTACATTTTTAGTCATTGTGAAGATACACAATAAGTACATGTCTTATAACAGAAATGAACAAATTCAGAGATACTAAGATTGAAACCTCCACTCAGTTGATGGGACAATAACTGAGAAAGCATAAAATAAGAGAAAAAAGTACTAGACTCCTGACTACAAAGTCAGGATTCCCAGAAGTCATATCATGCTTCAGATCTCTAGTAGCTACATGTCTAAGGGAGTCACTTAACTTCCATTGGCCTCAGTTCTCCCTGTGTAAAATGAGGGCTGTGATCTTGAGAGTTTCTAACATCTCCAAGATCATTATCAACTCCAATTTATTTATTACATGTTTTTTTCTCTTAAAACTAAGAATAGAATTTTGTCTATGAGTGTTCCAAGAACTGATTTTAAGAATTAGCATTATACTTATAAGATATTTTTTCCTGAAATAGCAATGCCATTCATTATATATTACTCTTGAACTTCATTATTCCTAAAGTTGAAATTTAAAAAAAAATATTTTCTATTTCGGTTTCAATTTCTCTTTCTTTTTATACACACACAAATACATACTTATAAATGCATTTATACATGTATTCATATGTACATATATACATATGCATTTATGTATATAATACTTTTCTTTATCTGAGAAACAATTAACTTCATATTTTGCTTATTTTATGAACAGAGATTATATGAATAAATGGATCTTGTGTCTTTATGAACAGAGATTATATGAATAAATGGATCTTGTGTCTTTAGCTGAAAGGTATAAAAAGTATTATGAGAATCACTGAGTAAATATCATATTGTCTTGAGAAATATGTAATTAAATCCTTCTAATATGCTTACTATGTAGAACTTTCAGAGTAGGTATAAAGAGCAAAAAAGCAAAGATCCCTGACTCGAGTTATAATGTAGAATTCCCTTCCCAGTTATGAGAAATATATAGAGAAATATGTCTAAAGAGACATAGAGAAATAAGTCTAAAGCTTAAGGGAAGAAAGATCAACTTTTGACCTATATCAGATTTTAATACCTGCAAGAGTATCTGTTTGAAAATATAATCATTTTTCTTTGTACAGTTCTACCTTTTAAGATTGTTAATAATCCTGTTTGAATAAAACCTTTTCGACGGAAGGCATGATAGCAATGGAATACCAGAGACCTGAGTTAAAATCTTACTTCTTACACATTAATCAATCAACAAAAATTTATTACATGCCAAGAGAGGTTCCAGGAAAAAAACACTGAGTGCTGAAGATACAAGCAAAAAGAAATGATTCCTATTCATAATGAACTTTCATTCAAATGGAGTAAAAACATATAATATATGTGTGTTATATATGTATATCATTGTTTTATATACTTGCATACATATATACAGGATCTATTCTAATATATAAAAAGTAGTAATTTGATACATATTTGCTAGAGGAGATGGCTTCAAGCCCTGCTTCTGAAAAATCCTACCTCTAGGACTACCTAAAATCGTCACTAGACATTGTTGGGACTAGGGCATTCCCCAAGACAACAAGTTATTTCAATCTTGGAGAGAATTTCCATATTTTTAGAATCAGGCCATTCTTTTATAAGTTTAATAATCTATCTCATACAAATATAATTTACACATGAATCAAATCATATAACCATGAAAAATTGTTAAAAAAATAAAATAAATACAAAAAACTGTTAGAGTAGGGATACAGATGAAAGCAACCAATTTTTCACTTGTTCTTTCAGGTATAGATTTTGGAATTTTGGTTTTATAAGATTATTCACTTACAAAAATAAACAACATGGAAGTAAAAATATAAATAAAACATAAAGGTATTTCACAAAAATTAATAAAATAAACATAATTTTGCCACCTCATTGACACAATTCTTCATAAACAGTAACTACTTAGTAAACAATGTTATTATTATTCCCATACAAAATTTGTCAAATGTAAAATTATACATATTCATCATTTTGTATATATGCATATACATATACATATATGTAGAGAGAGAAAGTATATTTGGTTTAAAAATAGAGCATTAGGTTCTAACAATTAAAGCAAAAAGCTTACTCTCAAAATGTTGGAAAAAAATAAATATTGAACTTTGTGTATCTATAGTTCAACTCACTTTGGGAGAAGAAAAAAATAATGTACCACTTTAGTGTCTATGAATGCAAATAATAAAAACTTTTTGATTTACTAATCAGTTCATTTTAATTCAAGCCTTTGGTTAAATTCCTGACAGTTGGGGATTCCATGGAAGCTCTCAAATAAGAGAACATTCAATAGAATATTTTCCCTCTTTTTTTGTATCTGAGGTTGTAAAATATAACTCTTACACTAACTCCTATTTTTTTAAAAAAAACCTTACCTTCCATCTTGGAGTCAATGCTGTGTATTGGCTCCAAGGCAGAAGAGTGGTAAGGGCTAGGCAATGAGGGTTAAGTGATTTGCCCAGGGTCACACAGCTGGGAAGTGTATGAGGCCAGATTTGAAACTAGGACCTCCTGCCTCTAGGCCTAGCTTTCAATTGACTGAGCTACCTAGCTTCACCCTCTAACTCCTATTTTTGAGTTATTTAATGATGGTGCAAGAATCAGTTAATAGTTTAAAGAGCTCCTTAAAATGCAAATGAAACTCAGAACCATATAACGATCATAGTCTACAATTCTAATAACCTATTTATCTGTCCCTTCGCCTGTTGCTTTGGGCAAGTGGTTTAAACTTGAATTCATCTGATAGATCATCTCTTAAGTAAAAATCTGGGTAGAATAGAAAAGAATTAGATCTTTTATTTCACTATATGACAGTGATGTTCAACCTTTTAGAGACCAACTGCTCAAACTGCATCCCTCATGCTGGATGTGAGCTCCCTGTCTTACCCCAGACAACGGAGGGAGGTGGTACTCCCATTGCTGCTGGACAGAGGAAAAGGTAATGTGAAAAATATCCTCAGGTGCACATGGAGAAGGGAAGGGAGAAGCCCCTTCCAGCAAGCTCAGGTACACATGCCATAGGTTTGCCAACATGACAATAGGGAATTCCCCATGAATAAATTCCTTATATTAATGTAGAATAACATATTCTCTTTAATTTGTAATATTATTGTGTTTCCGAGGGTTACTGAAAAATTAAGTGTCATACCCAGGGTGAGACAGCCAGTAGATCATATACTGGAAACCATGTCTTCTAGACTCGGAGGTCATTTCTCCATTCATTAGGCCATTCTGCCCCTTGGTATCAAGAATAGATTGTTTTTTTAATCAGGTCTAGGATTTTGTGCATATGGATTTGACCATTAGATAATCAAACAAATTCTCTGAATGTGATTATTCATTAATGTATTTATTTGTTTGTTTTCCACTTTTTATCTAATTAATTAATTTAGAACATTTAGGTAGAACTTTTTGTCAATAAGTATATGATAAGTGTTTACTTTGTGCAGGATACAATACTATATACTAGGAATAGAAAGAAAGGCAAAAAAAAAATCCCATTCTCAAGGAACACACATACACAAACATATGCACACTCATTTATTTCTCATATGATTCCTCCCTCTTTTTTTTGTCTTTTTTTAATGACAAGAAAAGAAATTAAGGGATAAATAGTTTGGATAAAAAGGATATTAAAATAATATTCTCTTATTTTTTATTGGTAAGACCTTATGATATACAGAAAAAAATGAAGCATATGCAGGATGTACTCTAACATGAGATATCAAACTATGCTCATGTAATGGACCTTGCCTAGGTATGCCTCGACTTTGAGACTCCCTGGGTCCCCTATGTCATTGGTAGGTGTAGCAAGCTTTAATTGGCTGTGTAACTGGAACAAGCTGTGACTTTACAGCTGGCCAGACTGGACAGCCCTTCTCTTTCCTGCAACCTCTTTCTTCTTGTATATAAAGAGAGTAAAAATCACATTTCACCCATAGCACTGGAAATAAACTGATGTTATGGAGGAAGGATTATCCATCCCACTGTTAGGAGAGTAAATGGGCATATTTGTGATTATACTTTTGAAGTAATTATTCCTATGTAAGAGCTAATCTGGCCTTGAAAGGGACCTACCCTCTACAAACAGAGGAACACCATTACTGTTCTTTGTCCTTCATTTTTGAAGAGGGTGGTAATGGAGAGTCATGGGGTGATGTCTTGACTTGTGCATTAATTGGCTTTAGTGAGGCAGATTTGCACAAAATCATCAGCCTAACTCTCTCTTCCTGAGTCATTAAAGTCCAGTAGGAAGACAAAATTCAATACAACTGGAAATAGCATGGGATGCAGTGAATGACCTTAGCATTTCTGATGTTTAACTAAGTTATAAGTGCTCCACAGCAACTACTTTAGCAGCCTTCATGTCTTTAGAAACAAATTGCCTTCATCCACCACCTGAAAAGGGCTAGACAAGCCTTCTTCCCAGAGGTGCTAGTCCTCCAAGATTATAGGTATAGATTGGAGGTATTGACAGAAAGCTTAAATATTCCCAAAGTCCATTAAGGGTTCTAGAGATCCATAGGGAAAAGATCTTGTTTTTCTTAATTATAGCCTGGGATGATTTTTTAAAATTCTTATTCTGTTTTTTTTTCAATTATGTGTGGAAAAATTAGCTAATATTTTCTCACCTTTTACAATTCAAATGTTTCCCTCTCCTCTTTCCTCCCTAGATGGTAAACTATCTGATATAGATTATTCCAGTATTGCCACTCAATCCACATTTCTATATTCTTCATGTCATGAAATAAGACATTTCACACACAAGAAAAAAAACTCATGAAGTAAATAATGTAGGAATGATATGGTCCAATGTGCATAATCATACTGACAGTTATTTCTATAGAAGTAGATAAAGTATTTTTCATCATAAGTCCCTTGTAGCTGTCTTGGATCTTTGCTTTCCTAATAACAGTTTAGTCCCCCACAGTTGATCATAGTATAATATTGTTGTTGCTACATACAATGTTCTCCTGGCTCTGCTCATTTCAATTTGCTTCAGTTAATACAAATCTTTCCAAGTTCTTCTGAAACCATCCTGTTTATCATTTTTATGGCACCATAGTATTGCATTACAAAAATTTGCCACTACTTGTTCTGCCATTACCCAGTTGATGAACATCTCTTCAGTTTCCATTTTTGGCCACCACAAAATGCTTAAAATGATTTTGTATATATGTCTTTTCCCTATATCTATGATATTTTTGTTTTATAAACCTTGTAGTGATATTGATGGGTCAAAGGTTCTGCCTAATTTTATTGGTCCTTTGGGTGTGGTTCCAAACCAATGAAGGTGAGGATCACAATTCACTCAGAGTGCTGATGCCATGACCATAAACTTAACTAGGAGGAGGACTACCACTCCCTTCTATCCCACTTTGGAAACTGGGCTGAGGGTATTTTTGTTTCTGTTCCATTTCATTTGTTTTTGTTAGTTTCAGGTGCTCACAATGACAATCTGGACCCACATGTTTGAACCACGGGAACCTTGAAGCTATAATTGCAGGCAATATGGCACAGTCAGCCAGCCCACCTGGCAAAGAAGTCCTGAGAAGCCCAGATAAGGGGTAACTGAGCCAAACATATGATTTTAGTTTTGGAACATAGGACTGTGCTCTATAAAATTTAGGCTAAACTATGAAGATAATCATCTTCTCCTCCCCAGAGACTAAAGTTGTATCTAGCACAATTGGGAAATGAGTTTGTGTCTTTGTTAGTTTATTTTTGAAATAAATATTCCTTTGTAAACATTAAACCTGATTATTAAATAGTTAAATAGAGGAGTTGTAGAAGTGATCTATTCTTCTATAATTGTAGTATGGAGTCATTGTTAGAGAGCTTAGATACTCTCAAATCTACTTAAGGGTATCAGCCATCCATACATGAGGAGCTACCTAGCCTTCAGGAAGTAGGAGCAAGGGTATTTTTGGTAATGAATGCTTTAAAACTAGGGAATTGGGAAAGGCTTCTTCTTTTTTTTTATTTTTAGAAAAATTTTCCATGGTTACATGATTCAGGTTTTTACTTTCCCCTTCACCCCCACAAAATCTCCCCACCCATAGCTAACACACATTTCTACTGGTTTTAACATGTGTCATCAATCAAGACTTATTTACATGTTATTGATAGTTACATTGGTGTGGTTGTTTTGAGTCTACATCTCCAATCATGTCCTTATCAACCCAAGTGTTCAAGTAGTTGTTTTTCTTCTGTGTTTTCTCTCCTGTAGTTCTTCCTCTGAATGTGGATAGCATTCTTTTCTATAAATCTCTCAGAATTTTCCTGGGTCATTGAAATTGCTGCTTTTTGTAGAAGGTTGTTCTTGAAGGAACCAGAGTGAGGAAGGAAACCAATGATCATAAGAGGTAATGGAGGAACAGCAATAATGTATGATGATCAACTGTGAATGAATATTAACAGTTATCAGCAATGCAAGGATCCAAGACAACTCCAAGGAACTCATGATGAAATAGACTATTCACCAGCATGGAAGGAACTGATGGTGTCTGAATGCAGCAAAACATTTATTTCCTTCTTGAGTTTTTTTCTCATATAAGAAATGTGTCTTCTTTTACCAGATGATAAAGAGTGTGTCTCCTTTAACAACATTACATGATAGCACATGTATAACCTATATCATATTACCTGCCATCTCAGAAACAGGGAGGAGAGGGAAGAAGGAAAATGATGTGATCACAAAATACTAAAAAATGTTTATAAAAATGTTTCTACATGTTTTTGGGGAGGTACGATTGAAAAAAAAAACCAAAGAAAAAGAGTTGATGGAGGAGAAAATTCCAATATAAGAAAGAACTCAGACAAAGGAAAGGAGATGGAATATTTTGTAGAGTGTGGAAGGAAATAAGATATACCAGAAAAGTAGGAAATGGTCAGATAGTAAAGAGAATTAAAAGCTAAACAAAAGTTTATATCTGTTCCTGGACATAATAGGTAAGCAGCTTTTTTCATAAAATGTGTAAAAGGTGACATGATCAGATCTGTATATTAGGAAAATCACTTTGGTGACAATGTAGAGAATGGATTGGTTTGACTAATAGAACCAATAAAAAGCTGTTATAATAGTCTAGATCAATGATGGGCAAACTTTTTAAAGAGGGGGCCAAAAGAAAGGAAATGCTCTTCTCTCAGTCTGTTTCTAAGGCACCTCTTTTGAAGTTTCATTGCATTGTACCCTACTCATTGTATTCCTCAGATTAGGAATAATGTCCCACAGTGGGATAGAACATTTCAGGGGGGCACATCTGGTCTGAGGGCCGTAGTTTGCCCATCACTGGGCTAAGTAAAGAGCTGATGAGGAAAAAAGCTCTGAGTGATTGACCTTTATGATAACACATTAGTAAGTTTCAGGATAAAGAGTTGAATCTTGGTTATCAAAATCAGAATTTCAAGATATTCAGCTATACCACAATGCCTCCGGGAAACTATCTTTTAAGGAGTCAATAGTAGTAGAAAAAAGAAGTTATTTTGCACAGTACACACGTGTCCTAATATTGGTTATAGAGAAATATTTCAAGCTATATTTATTTACAGTATCAGACTGAGGAAAAAAGATTTACAAACTTTACCCCAAAGATATAATGCACTGCTATACATTAATAAAAAGAAAGTAAAATGAATTTTGAATAGTATCTAAAAAGCTATTGGATTCATTACAGAAAGCACTGCTATATCCTTGTACACAATCATCATTTCCCTTCCCTTAGAGTTCTTTTGAACTTCTATTCACATCTCTTAAGACGGACAAGATCCAAGGAAGGACAACAAAAATGATCCAAGGGATGATGGAGCTTCCTTAAGGCATATATTTATAAAAATAGAAACTACTAATTTGTAAAGTGAAATATTGAGAAAAGGTTTGATCAAGCTATAATATTTAAACTCTCACCTGCTGTCTTAGAATCAATACTGTGTATTGGCTCCAAGGCAGAAGAGTGGTAAGGGTAGGCAATGGGGGTCAAGTGACTTGCCCAGGATCACACAGCTGGGAAGTATCTGAGGCCAGATTTGAACCTAGGACCTCCCGTCTCTAGACCTGGCTCTCAATCCACTGAGCCACCCAGCTAACTTCTTGATCAAGCTATAATAAAGGGGAACATTGGTAGAATCTAGAATATTGGAAGATACCAGAATTGGACAGACATAAGTTTGAAGGGATTCAAGCTCAGGTATGTGATTATTAGTTGGAAACACTAACAATGTTTCGATTGGGAAAGCATAGTGTTTTATATTATGAAAAGCTCTTTATAAATACTATCTCATTTTATTCTTATGACTAGCTTGGGAGGTAGGTTTTATTATTATTATGGGAAACTGAGGGAGAAGTTTAAGTGACTTGTCTAAGGTCACATAGACATTAAGTGTACTCTCTATGTGCTATCTAGCTGTTATAAAAAAAAAAAGGATAGCAATATTCTTCTTGGCCCCAGATGACAGAACTCTACAATGGATAAAAGTTGCAAGTAAATTTTGGCTTAGTGTAAGAAAAAAAATTCCTAAGGTAAAATGTGTTGTCTCAGTAAGCATTGGCCTTTCTTTTGTATAAAGTTTTCAAGGGACCATTTAATAGATTCTTATTTAAGGATAGGGTGAACTAGAGAGCTCCTGAAGTCTCACTGAATTCTTATTTATAAGTAAAACAATGCATCTGAAGTGCTTTTTTGAATCCCTAATCATTACATAAATAGAGCTATCAGTCATCGTTTTCTAAATTTTTTAATGATGATGATATGGATATCAGGAAAAGAAGGATAAGCTGATTGATAATGTTAGAACACTAGTCCTAGAGGTATCCTTGAAGCCAGGAAGAATAAATCTTACAAGAAATAAAAAGGGAGTACAACATTAACCAATGAATGAGAAATTCATTGAAGTCATTACTACAGGTGGCAATTCAGCATTAAAAAATAGATTCAAGGAGAATCTAAAAAATCTGGTTCATAGATTAATAACTAATCAGAAGAAGCTAGTGATATTTGAGGCATGGCCCTAACATTTTTAGGTTATATCATATGTGTAAACCAGGTTAATTAATGTCCCTGTCACTGAGAATGTTGAGCTAGATGCTCCAGTGGGAAGGCTCAGTCTATCCTTCTTTCCTTCTTTCCTTCTTTCCTTCTTTCCTTCTATCCTTCTTTCCTTCCTTCCTTCCTTCCTTCCTTCCTTCCTTCCTTCCTTCCTTCCTTCCTTCCTTCCTTCCTTTTTTTTTTCAGGCAATGGGGACTAAGTGACTTGCTCAGGGTCACAGAGCTAGAGATGTCTGAGGCCAAATTTGGATCTTGGACCTCTTGTCTCTAGGTCTGGTTCTCAATCCACTGAGCCACCCAGTTGCACCTCAGCATTTGTTATGTTACATTTTTATTTTGGAAGTGACTATTTGTTGGCCAGATGGCCAATAAAAATGAAATCTTCCAAATCTATGTACATATTTGTGATAATATAATTTTAATTATAATTTAGCTTAAATAATATAATATTGATGAATAGGAGCATATCCATTAATATAACTGATTAGCATTCAGTATTACAGGAGAAGTTGGAGGTCAGATTTACTAGAGACAAGGCTGGCTTCTATTTAAAAAATCAGTGATGCCAGTTTCCACTTTCCTCACATCATTTTGATGCCATATGCAATAGAATTTAAGATACAACAAAGAGAATGGAGGGAAAGAGTGGGGAATAAGAAAGCATACTCAGCAAAACTTCTTATACTGGACTTGAAAATCAATGATATCTGCTAGATGAGGTCTCCAGGGATGGTCATCCACAGAATTAACTGCAATGAACAGCCTTTACATTTTTGCTCATATCCAAATCTAAAATAGACAAAGAGACTTTAAAAGAGAAATAATATCAATACTAGTTTTATAGTATAGAATCTGATATTAAATAAAGATCACTAAAAACTTAGTAAAATGCTATAATGTACCAAATATTTCAGAGGGAAAGAATTCATGTTTTAATATTATTCAGGGAATTTAAGTGGCATGCTATTATAACACAATGTGGTCTGTGTCAAACTCATTATCTTTAGAAAGCAAGATAAAATCATTCCTTTAGCAAACAGAAGTAGACTTTACCAGAGGGATCTGATTTTTTGCTTATTCTTAATTAGTATGTGCAGTAATGGAAAAGTCTTCTTTATTTAAATAACTTCTCTTAAAATTTCAGATTGTCCTTGCCTGTGCTCTGAATTAGACTTACCTTTCCCATGATTAATATATCTCCCATCTAAGCTATTAAAATATTAGTAACTCGGGGGCAGCTGGGTAGCTTAGTGGATTGAGAGCCAGGTCTAGAGACGGGAGGTCCTAGGTTCAAATCTGGCCTCAGACACTTCCCAGCTGTGTGACCCTGGGCAAGTCACTTGACCCCCATTGCCTACCCTTACCACTCATCTGCCTTGGAACCAATACACCGTATTGACTCCAAGACGGAAGGTAACGGTTTTAAAAATAAATAAATAAAATAAAATATTAGTAACTGTACCATGAGAAATTGCAATGCTAAATAATGGAGTAAATTTTTTCAAGCTATGAACCCCATCCCTTGTTGAATATATTCCGCAAAGTGGATTAAGAGCTATAGCCCACCATTTGACACTGAATATCTATAAATGAATACTGATATTGTCCTTGCTGGGATAATTGAAAAAGATATCAAATAACTAGGTATTGACTTCTTTTTCCAATTTAATGCTTTCTATATCTTTAACATTGTTTTTCATATTCTATGAAAACTACATTTAAAAATAATACTTTCTAATTTCACAAAAATAAATTTTCCCTGTTTCGAAGATTATATATACATATATATATATATACATATATATATATATATATA
>NC_058132.1:177716444-177758856 GCF_016433145.1 Gracilinanus agilis | reverse complement strand
GGGTTGATTATACTGAGAGTAAGGTTTGATTATTACCTCTTAATGCTCTCTTCCTCTCCTTCTTATGGTAGTATTTATCCCCTCCCCTTCCCATGCCCTCTTTGTGTGTAATAGAATATCTTATTTTTCTTATTTACTCGGATTTTTCTTGTTGTCCCCTACCATTCCTCCCCTCTTTCCCACCCCCCATGTCATCTTAGACCATTTAGTATCCTGTCCTCTCCCTATGAATTATTCTTCTGGTTGCTATAATAGTGAATATTATAATAGTGTATAGAGTTCACTACAGAGAATTATACATAGCATTTCTCCACCTAGTAATACAGATAATTAGATCTTATTTATGCCCTTAAAGAGTCAAGCTTAAAAGACTATGAGTTTTCTTTCTTTTCCCTCTGTTTCTTATTTACCTTTTCATCTTTCTCTTGATATCTGTGGTTGAGTGTCAAACATTCCAATTAGTCCCGGTTTCTTTTGTGCAAAAACTTGGAATTCTTCAATTTTGTTGAATGCCCATACTTTCCCCTGAAAGTATATGGTTAGTTTCGCTGGGTAGTTGATTCGTGGCTGAAGGCCCATCTGTCTTGCCTTTCTGAATATTGTATTCCAAGCCTTGCGTTCTTTTACTGTTGAGGCTGCCAGATCCTGTGTGATCCTTATTGGTGCTCCTTGATATTTGAATTGTCTCTTTCTGGCTTCTTGTAAGATTTTTTCTTTGACTCGAAAGCTCTTCAATTTCGCTATTATATTTCTGGGTGTTGACTTTTCTGGGTCCAGTTTAGAGGGTGTTCTATGGATCCTTTCAATGTCTATATTGCCCTCTTGTTGTAGAACTTCAGGGCAATTTTGCTGAATAATTTCTTTGAGTATGGAGTCCATGTTTTTATCAATTTCTGCCTTTTCTGGAATACCAAAGATTCTCAAGTTATCTCTTCTAGACCGGTTTTCTTGGTCTGTCACTCTCTCATTGAGATATTTCATGTTTCCTTCTATTTTATCAGTCTTTTGACTTTGTTTTCTTTGTTCTTGTTGTCTTGAGAGATCATTGGTTTCTAAATGTTCGATTCTAGCCTTTAAGGACTGGTTTTCCTTTTCAATCTGGTCATTTTTGGTCTTCAGTTGTCTTGTCTCACTTTCCAATTGCGAAATTCTGCCTTTTAAACTGTTATTTTCTTGCCAGATTTCTTCCATCTTCCTCAGCATTTCATTTTTAAACTTTTCCATAGCTTGTGACCAGCTTTCATTTTTTGGGGAGGTTTGGATTTTTGTTTTCCCTCCTCTGTTGTCTGGATTTTCTCTGTGTAGAAGTTGTCGAGTGTTCCAGAATTTCTCTTGATGGTCTTTTTCTTCTGGATTTCCTTATTGCTGGCCATTGTTAGCCCCGCCCCTTTTCCGCTTTGTCTTTGCACTCTGGGTCTGCCTCAGCCTTGCAAGCTGGGGGGGAGGGGGGGCTCCAGTCTCCTTGTCCTCGGGGTCAGGCCTCCTGGTAGTTCCCGGTCTGCCCCTCTGCCCGAGGTTCCTTCAGCAGTCTTTGGGGCTGCTTCCACAGCCATGCTCAGGTCTGCACTGGGTCCTCACTGGAGGTCCAAGCCTGGGCTGGAGATCGTTATTCAAGCCTAGGGCACTGCCTTTGCCTGCGCTGATGCTCTTAGGGCCCTGCTTTCACCCCTGCAGAAGGTAGTGAAAGTCTGTGGGCTGGAGATCTTTATTCGCCCCTGAGGCGATGCCTTCAGTGCTTGGGAAAGGCTGCGTTTTAGGTGCCTTTGTCCTGGCTGGAGGTGGTGCCTTCACCCACGTGGGCGCTCAGGGAAAGTCCCAGCCACCTGGGGTCCCTCATCTTGCAGCACACAGGTATGGGCTCAGGGGCTGCCAGTGATTATCTGGTTGCCCCAGTCCTGTTTACCCGCTTGTGCGGTGTGGGGGGTGGGGGAGGGGCTTCTTCCTCTCCTGTTTTAGTGAGATCTGTTTCACCCCTTTGAAGTGTGGAAATGCCCCGATTCTGCATACCTTCAATGCTGCGCCCTGTTGTGCGGTTCCTTCGTTCCTCTGGACTCGTTTTTATTTCCCCTTGAGGGGTCCTGTGTGGTTCGGTCAGGAGAGATCGAGCAGCTGCTCCTTACTCTGCCCCCATCTTAACCGGAAGTCCTCCTTTTAATTTTTTAAGTGTTGTGTTACTCAGGAAACTTGTTTCCACACTTGTCGAGAGAGAGGTTCTACCTGAAACTTCCCTGAACCCTGCACAATGCTTTACATGTAGTAATTTCTTAATAATTACCTGTAACATTTTTTTAAATTTTATTGTTTGGCATTATAAAAATAAATGTTGAAATATAAAAGGCTTGACTGAAGTTAATACATCATCTTAGCATTAAAATAGTGGTCAATTCATATCTTCAGATGGGCATGACTTCCATAATTAGTTGAAAGTTCATTAACCCTATAAAACAGTTCTTCCTTCCAATTAGGACTGTCAATAAGAAGAATGGTATGCTCTGAGAGTCAGTGTGTTTTCCTTCCATAAAACATTTTTGACTACTTTTAAAAATCTTGATAACCTGAATAAAAGAATCTCAACAGTGGATACTTATACTCTCATGAATCAACTAAACCTGAACAAGCACAACAAATGACATCACTCAACGCTTTCCCCAAAAAAGTAATTCCTTGAAGGCTTCTAATGAGAATCTCACCATTTCCCAAGAGATGCTGGTCCTCTTTGAAAAACACTGGTTATTAGAAATTTTTACCAATATCTAACTCTGCTTCCCTGTCACCATTTCTTTGGCTCCTAATTCTATGCTCTGATTTCATACACGGCAATTTTAAGCACCTGTTTCTCAATAGCTCTTCAAATACCTGAAACTATCTGTTATCCAAGATCTCTGCTCTCCCCTTATATTTTCCTCTTCATCAAGTTAAGTTCTTGCACTGACTTTGACTGACTCTTAACCATTTTTATGTATTCTTTTTATAGTCTAGGGAAGCCAATCAACCTCCAACTCAGAATCAGATTTTTAAATAATTGAAAGAAATGCAAATTTTGAGTTAGAGTTTACTGAAAATAAAGTTGTGGGTTTTTTTCCTTATCCAAATTTATCCACTCCAGGTTAAGAATCCTAATTCTAGAGTGTCACGTTCATCCTATTTATTTTCACCTGGAAACTATCATTTTGAAATGCTCTTCTCCAAATGAGGCGTCATAACCCAATAAGTAATAGTAATATATGCAATCTTATTATAGCAGGGTCCAGAAGAATTTCTTTGTTTGGTCTCCTGTGTAACATAAAATTTCAATAAAGAGAAATAATTTTTAGCTGGCTACAAAATCTCAATTTGGAAAGCTTCATTCTCCTGTTTTCTAAACTCACATGTTTGGAATTTCTAATCCCTTTACCTAACATAGAAGAGAACAAACACAGAAGAAAAAAAAATGAAGCCCATTTCATTAGGCTACATGGCCTCAGAGAAAAAAAACACATTCAAAGCTTATTCCCCTACCATTTTGTTACTGCCTGACTGAATAACATAAACAAAAGAGTCAAATCAAGAAAGAACAGCCAAAGCAAAATACAGTTAAAAAGAAAATGGCTTAGGTTGTAGTTGCCTATTCTCTTCCGAAGACACTTTCATTTCTGGCCATGCAAATAAGTGAAAAGGATGTTTCCAGCCCTCTAGATAGCAGACAAGAGCCAGTCATCCAATTTCTCCACATGCTTAAGTGTCTACAAGGTATTTCAATCACATAGAATGACAGTTCTCCTATAGGAGCCTCTCCAGTCTTCTCCCACATAAAGATACATGATTAGAGGTATTCTATGCTTATAACAAACTTCATTACATAGGTATAATCAGAAATTCAAGATACAATCTTTAAATCGGTCCTAAAGTTTGGGATTAAAATAAAAAGTGATTTAAGAAGTTATCTACTACTATAGACAGAAATAAGAGAAATTTGCGACATGACAAACATGTAATACATATTGTATGATAGCACATGTATAATCTTTATCTGCTTGCCATCTTGTGAAAGGGGGAGATCAAAGGAGGAAGAGAACATAAATTGAAAAATTTCAGAAAACAATTATTAAAAAATATATTGAGGGGGGCAGCGGGGTAGCTCAGTGGATTGAGAGCCAGGCCTAGAGACAGGAGGTCCTAGGTTCAAATCCGACCTCATACACTTCCCAACTGTGTGACCCTGGGCAAGTCACTTGACCCCCATTGCTTACCCTTACCACTCTTCTGCTTTGGAGCCAATACAAAATATTGACTCCAAGACGGAAGGTAAAGGTTTATATATAGAAAGTTTTTTGGCATTATTTTTGGCAACAGCAAGTAGATGGGAATGGGTAGATACAAATAAGAGGAAATTTTTTTTCTCCTTGGGCAAGTGGCTAATGTAGTAGGAAAAGTCCATGGTGGAGCAATCAGGTTCTATTCCTCACCTTTTATGATAGAGAGCTCATAAATTTATTCCATTTGAAATGGACAGAGGATTTGAGGGAGTATTTTCACAAACAAACTCTTTGTGCAAAGAAAGGCATTTCAGGCCATCTCTTAATTAACTTCCATAAAGCACTATAGGTAACAACAGTACCAGAGAGAACCAATAAGGGAACCCAGGTACAGCCTATCTCTCCCAGTTAATACTAGTTAAATGACAGTATTCTAAAATAGTCTGTCCCAGGCAAAACTATGATGGACCTTTAGGAGGATCTAAAGAATTAGGATGAGTTAAATTGAAAAAAAAATTACAAACTAATCACATTCTTCTGCAGTTTTCACTTACAAATGGGGCTGTATGTAACTGCTTAAAAAGTAGTATAATTGTTTCTAAACTCATTTACCTAGAAGCTTAGTATAAATGCTAGAGGCTATGTCCTACAAATCACTATACTCTAGGGATTCAACTGACTATCAGAAGCTAACAAACTGAATGACACCAAAAACAAAAATAAGTCACACTAATTACTTATAATCACATAATAGCCATGTGCTTAATTTTACGTATAAATGAGAGTAATAAGATATTACAAGAGTCTATGAAGAGAGTATATGAGAAAAAATTCAAATTCAATTAATCAAAATGATTTTTTCTACTATATATGGGTGAAATCAAGTAGATAAATATATTCAAAAACACATGAATATGTATATATGCATACATATATGTAATCTATATAAATATATCACTTCAGGGCTTCAGAATCTATCCAATACCACCTGTTCTTGAATAAAAGACTCCCTCCCTAAAAAGTGATTTTCCATCAAATCACTGATCACCATAGTTTTACTCTAGTCATTCAGCTAATTCCATTTGCACTGTCATTGAACTCTATTAGTTTCTATAATTTCTAGAAAAATTAACATGCATAACTGTAAAATCCTTTGATAAATCCTAGAAAATTCTATAACTTTCCAGTGATCTAAAAGCCTAGTAACAGTTCAAAATAGGAATGAAGTTAGACTGGCATGTCCTTTTCTTTTTTTTTTTTAATTTTAAGATCTTTATTTTCTTAATTTAGAATATTTTTCCATGATTATAGAATTCATGTTCTCTCCCTCCCCTCCTCCCAACCCGTCCCATAGCTTATGGACAATTCCACTGCGTTTTACATGTGTCATTGATCAAGACCTATTTCCACATTATTGATATTTGCTCAAGGGTGCTCATTTTCAGTCAATATCCCTAATAATATGCCCATCCTCCCATGTGATCGGGAAGTTGTTTTTCTTCTATGTTTCTACTCCCACAGTTCTTCCTCTTAATGTGAATAGTGTTTTCTCATAAGTCCCTCAGAATTGTCCTGGGTCATTGCATTGCTGCTAGAGGAGAAGTCCATTACATAGGATTGTACCTATGTAATATCAGTCTTTGTGTACAATGTCCTGGTTCTGCTCCTTTTGTTCTGCATCAATTCCTAGAGGTTCCAGTTAACATGGAATTCCTTCAGTACATTATTCCTTTGAGCACAATAGTATTCCATCACCAGCATATACCACAATTTGTTCAGCCATTCCCCAATTGATGGGCATACCCTTGTTTTCCAGTTTTTTGCCACCACAAAGAGAGAGGCTATAAATATTTTTGTACAAGTCTTTTTCCTTATGATCTCTTTGGGTTAAGAACCCAGCAGTGGTATGGCTGGATCAAAGGATAGGCAATATTTTAGTGCTATTTGGTGGCATGGGCTTTTCTTGATGAAGTTAATCTGGTTCTTCATGATTACTTTTTCCTTTTGTAAATGTTTATTAATCATCTTTTTAATAACATAATTTAAAATTTTTCAAACAACTCTGAGGTACCACTTCACACCTAGCAGACTGGCTAACATGAAAGCAAAGTAAAGTAATAAATGTTGGAGGGGATGTGACAAAATTGGGACATTAATTCATTGCTGGTAGAGTCATGAATTGATCCAACCATGCTGAATGGCAATTTGGAATTATGCCCAAAGGACTTTAAAAGACTGCTTAACCTTTGATTCAGCCATATCACTGCTAGGTTTATACCCCATAGAGATGATAAGGAAAAAGACTTGTTCAAAAATATTTATAGCCACACTCTTTGTGGTGGCAAAAAGTTGGAAAATGAGGGGTTGTCATTCAATTGGGAAATGACTGAACAAATTGTGGTATCTTTTGGTGATAGAATACTATTGTGCTCAAAAGAATAATGAACTGGAGGAATTCCATGTGAACTGGAATGACCTCCAGGAATTGATGCAGAGTGAAAGGAGCAGATCTAGGAGAATGTTGTAAACAGAGACCAGTACACTGTGGTAAAATCGAATGTAATGGACTTCTGTACTGGCCGTAATGAAAGGATCCAGGACAATTCTGAGTGATTTATAGAAAAGAATGCTATCCACATCCAGAGAAAGATCTGTGGGAGCAGAAACACAAATGAAAAACAACTGCTTGACCACATGGGTCAATGGAGATATGATTGGGGATGTAAATTCTAAGCCAGTGATTCCCAAACTTTGTTGGCCTTCTGCCCCCTTTCAAGAAAAAATATTACTTAGCACCCCCTGTCACATACTATCACCACCCCCTTACAGTTATTCACTACCCCCAAATGCACCTGTGGCCATCACCGCCCCCCCAGATCGCTGCAGCACCCACCAAGGGGGGGGTGGCAGCCACTTTGGGAATCACTGCTCTAAAAGATCACACTAGTGCAGATATCAATAATATGGAAATAGGTCTCAATCATTGACACATCTTAAATCCAATGGAATCGCTTGTTGGCTACGGGAGGGGGTTGGGAGAAGGCTAGAGAAAGAACATGAATCATGTAACCATGGAAAAATATCTTAATCAATTAAATAAAATTAAAAAATAATTTTCTAGGAAGTATAATTAACCTCATAGACCTGTGATTTACTAATTCCTTTCTTTTTCCTTTCCATTTTGTAAGGTAGGCAAACATTCTCGTTTACAGTCTCCTGCTGCTCTCATTGCTCTTTCAAATATCAGTAAGTGACCAAAAATCATATCTAGTTCTTTTGGTCCTCCATTCTTTTTTTTAAGCCCTTAACTTTCCGTGTATTGTCTCATAGGTGGAGGAGTGGTAAGGGTGGGCAAATGGGGTCAAGTGACTTGCCCAGGGTCACACAGCTGGGAAGTGGCTGAGGCCCGATTTGAACCTAGGACTTCCTGTCTCTAGGCCTGACTCTCAATCCACTGAGCTACCCAGCTGCCCTCCTCCATTCTGTATTCTCACTCATCCCACATATACAATCTGTTATCAAGTCTTGTGTCACATCTTATTGTCATTTGTCTTATATTCACCTCATTCCACCCACAGAAATACAATCCAAGTTTAGATCCTTATTGTCTTTCTCCTGGATTATTACAATAGCTGTTTTTTTTTTAATTCCTTACTTTCCATCTTAGAATAAATATTTGTTTCTAAGCAGAAGAGTGGTAAAGGCTAGACAATAGTGGGAAGTACCTTGCCCAAGGCCACACAGTTAGGATATCCCTGAGGTCATATTTGAACCTAGGATACCTAATCTCTAGGCCTGGCTCTCAATATTCTGAGTCAGTTAGAAACCTGTACAATATATTTTTAAAATCAATATTGTTCTCTAGTATCTTCCTGACTCTAACTTATTATCTACTCAGATTCCAATTTTTCCAAAGAATAGATCTGTGTTACCTAAATGATATCCATTGACTCCTGATTGCTTCCAAGATGAAATAATGTGTAAAGACATTTGTTTGACATGGAAAACTAACTTTACATGCTCTTATCTTTCCACCTTCCTTATACTTTCATCTATTAATGTAATTAATATTACGGGAAAACTGGCCTACATATTCCATCTCTCTGCTCAATGCCCTTTCACTAGTTGTCTCCCACATTTAGTAGCATCTAATCCCTTATTTTTCTTAGTTTCTCTCTACTCTTTCAAGACGCAAATTAAATTCCACTTACTTTAGGAGACCTTTCTCAATCCCCTTGGAGAAGAGAAATACTTCTCAGATTGCATTGTATCTATTGTTTCTTCATTGTATATGTTGTATCCCACATCAGATTATAAATTGTAATCAGAGACAGGGATTTTTGCCTTGTTTTTTGGTATCTTAAACAAAATGTTTACATATATTAGGCATTTGGTAAATGCTAGACTCAATTCAAAAGCCAAATTTGTGTCAGGTTACTTATACTCATGAGGGAGAGCTAAGAGCTTTCTTGCTTTTTCCTTGTTTTCTTCAGTAATCAAGGTATAGTGCAATTGTTAATGGTATCGGATTTACCGAGAGGTACTGGTGTATTATGAATACAGTACTAGACTTGGGGTCAAAGACCTCATTTTGAATACACACACAATTAGCATAATCACAATTTTAGCCTTATTACATTAGGCAGGTATGAACATGTCTCAATTGACCAATTAATCAATCACAGTCCTTTAAACTATAATGATAAAATGAAGTGATAAAACAAGAATCATGTTGAATAAGTAGAAGAAACACTCAATGTGTCCTCTATCGACTAACTAAAAAATCAGTCATTTGGAAGGAGGAAGCAAGAATGGTTTTTCATTAAATGCTCAATTGCCTAGGGATGGAGAGGGAGGCCTTATTTTCAACTTTATTCATGTCTCTTCTTTACATTTCCTCCCATTGGTCAGAGAAGGACCTTGTGAACTTCAAAAAGTCTTGAGGATTGTGTACCTCCCATCTACCCATTTGTGTCCTAGCCATAGGACTCTATGAGCAGACAAGAGCATCTGCATTAGGAGCCAAGAAAAGATGGGTTGAAATTTGCCATGCTTGTAGAAAACTTTGTGAACACCAAATGAGTGGGGAGAAAAAGAAATTTCATTTAACTTTTTGCCATATGCACTTTCTGATTTTGATCCTACTTTCACAGTATTCTTATGGTAGGAGAATGGGTCAAAGTTTTGTGAAGAGGCATTTGTACTGATCATCTTCTCCACAACACCTTGATAAATATTTGTTTCTGAAATTATCTTAAATTTGACTGTCTAAAATGATTCCCAAAAGATAATATTGATTTGTTGATCTCTCCTTACTGCTTCAGAGGTATCCCAGGAATTCTGAGTAACAAATATGTTTAAGGCCTAGTGGATTGACTAATTGATGAGAGTGTGAGTAATGATAAGGATCCTTGGAGTTTTACATAGTATACATAATACACATATATGCATACAGATAGAGCCATACATTATACACATACACATATTATAAAAAGCACCTATGATAAAATTTAAGCACTTTAGAACCTATAACGCAATGCAGATATTTTATATGTTAATTTCAGTTTCACAACTTACATTTTCCCCTTCTTCTACATCAGGATTTATAGAAATGGAATTTCTGATTCCTAACTTATTGGCTAGCAATCTTAGTTGCTCTATATCACTAGTTACAAACTAACAACAAAGAAAACAATTGCCATAAAATAATGTCATAAAAGAGTCACAAAGAGATTTGTATTTAATTAAAGCTATCTTTATTAGTGATTATATTATATTAGTTATAAATTAATAAGGAAGCATTATGTATTTTCTAATTCTATTATGTGCATTATTTAAAAAAAATAGTTTAAGGCACTTTCGATAGCTTGCCTACAATTTATCGAAGGGAATTTCTTTGGAAATTTTCAAGCAATGGTATATATCAAGGAGCTACAAGTCTGGAGAGCCTCCAGTCACTGTAAAAAGCCTGAAGGTTCAAATCTGGGAAGGAATTTCTTCTTGAATGGCAAAGTCCCACACTTATGGAAACATTCTTTTGTTTTTGCTGTGATTGCTAAAATGAGTTAGAAGCAAATCTACTATGTTGTTTGTGTGTAAATTGAATAATTTATCTCTGGGATAAAAAAGTTGAGATGGTCAAAAATGTTTTGGACTTTATTCTGTGTTGTTATTCTATTCTCTAATTTTGGAGGTTAACTTTTTCAATGACAGGCTACAGTAGTAAAATGGTTAGAAAGGCAGGAGTTCTTGCTCTGACACAGTGAGTCCTTCTGTGAACCTGGACAAATAACTCTGTGACTCCAGTTTCACACAATCGTCCTGGTCAGCTTACTAAGAATTTAAGTCAAAGAGAAGGTTTGGACATATATTGGCAGAAAAAAAATTCTCTACCAATGAAATCAGAGGTCATGTTAAAAAAAAATTATCGCCAACCAGACTCATTGAACCATTTGACAGCAAACCAATCTGACTCACAGCTTTCCTTCCTGCCTGATTCACTAAAACTGCTACAACTGGAGAGTTGCCCTTTTCATCTTAATTGCAATTACAGAAAAAAGGAGATAAAAATCATTCAAGGAATAAGCTCCACACTCTTTTATTTTCCTATACAGATCTGTCAGGTATAAGTAAATTTCAGCCCCCTTCAGATAAAATCTCAATTACTGATCCCTAGCCTTGTATGGGCAACCCATTCTTCTGCTACATTGATTTTAAACTGATTAAAGGAGTTAATGACTCTTAGTTCTTACGAAGTTACATATACAACCCACACAAGGAATGCAAGTTCTTAGAGTACAATTCACTACTCACTTCATGGTTTTGCTGATGAGTAGAATTACTGAACAACTGTTTACTACAAAAAGGCATTTATATGTATATAACTAAAGAGAACAGAACACTCAAGAAACATGGAGAAAAGAACATAAATGCATGATAAAATTATAAAAAAATTCTGGTGAAAAAGTAAAAATATTTCTAAAGCCAAGGTGAAGGAGGAAGCTCATCCTATATTGCTAATATAAATTTTGGTTAAATCCATATGTACATATGCTGGGTACATACTCAGTAGAAGGCATTTATTTATCCAAACAAATTATTTCTATGGGTCCCAATGGCAGTTCTATTAAACATTGTTTGTAACATATTTCCTTTTTATTATTATCCAATATGCTGGGAACATCATTCTTCAGTATTCCCAGCACAATAAATGAAAAAAAAATTTATATAGAGTTTCAGGAGAGCAGAAATAATATTATTAAAAAGGAACATTTAGCCATCACTTGCTTAATAACAAGAAGGAAAGTATGAGGCTTGGTCCAAGGGAAATGTTCTCTAGTTGAGATTTATAAATAGATGCTTTCTTATCACTTTACCAATGACTTTTGATCTTGTAGAAGTAATTGAGTGGTTTTCAAGATGTGGAAAAAATTTGCATGCAATTTCACCACATTTTTATTATATTCTCCTTCCCTGGGAAATATTTTTTTTGCACAGAGATCTTATTGACTTTTCATAAATGTCAGAGCTGAAAGCTACCTTAGAGATCATTTAATCCAACTCCTTCATTTTATTAAGAACGAAACTTAAGCTGAGAGAGTTTGATACTAGTCAAAGGATCCAGCCACTAGTACAAGGATACAGGACTAATAAGAGGGAGAAATGGAATTTGTATTGAGGCTTCTTCTCCTCATCCTCCAACCCACCATACTTCCCTACTTAGTACTCTAAATTCCCAGGTATATTTCTCCCTCTCCTCTCTATTCCAGAGAAGACATTGAAATTTAAAAAATACATACATATACATATATGAGTGTATATAATATGTATAATATATGCATATATAAATTATGTTTTTGTGTTTCTATTTATCAGTTCTTCCGGTTGGAGGAAGATATTCACAAGATATTTTTCAAACTTCAGTTCAAGAAATTTCCTTTAAATGAAGAGCTAGTTAGTTATCTACAGGTGAATTAATAGGAATTATTTCAATACTTCTGTATATTTTACTTGATTTACAGAGAAGAGATGATATTTTCTCATTACTGCTCCCTTTTTCTTTTTGTCATTCCATCTCATTGTTAACTATTTTTAAACAAAGGTCTTTCAATTTTTACATGAAAACCCTCCTGTTTGTTTTTTACTCCTTGGAAATTACTCATTCTTCTCTTCTAATCATAAGCCTTAAATTCTTCCAAGTATGAGCTCAGGACTCTCATTATCCTTGAAATGTTTCCTGTGAGACCTGTTATCTGTTTGCATTGCTTTGGCATTTTTCTTTGCTTGTTTATGTATATTTATCTTTTCATCCCAACACAACTATTGTTTTTATTTTAGAAGAGAAATATTCACTTTTTATTTCCTCTACAATACCTCCTCCCTTAATACATTGCATTTGACACCAAATATGAGAAATGTTTCTTATAGAATAATTAAATAAATTTTGTCTTTGAGGTTGATACTGAAGAGAGAGTTCTTGCTTTGAAAGACCTTGTAGAAAATGAATGAAGACAAGTATGAATCATATTCACTCAAACTTGATAAACATCCTTTGATCTGATTTCAATTACACTAATGAACAAAAATTTTAACCCCAAAAGAGTTGGGGAACTGTCAGCAAAGAGTTGGGGAACCATCTTAAAACCTATTAAGCAAGTTGAATAAGAGAATAATACATTCCCTGAGAAATAACATCTTTAAGAATTTGCAATATTTGTGTATTTTCCAGTAAATATTATTATTAATTTGTCCCAGTTAAACATTCATCTATATTCTCCTTTAAACTCTAAAATATGACAACTTAATCAAACATAAGTTACTGGCATTTAATAATGATTATAGTGAGAAATTATTTTCTGTATACATAATGCAAGTTATTAATAATATAATCATCTAAAACATGGGAGTTAATAGTTATTCTACACTACACTATTTTCTATAATATTATATTCCACTCTAGGAACTACATTTTATGAAGAAAATTTGATAAATAAGGAAAATGTACAGATTTCACTTGATTGTACCTGGGAAAGTTAGCCTGGAAAAATAAGAGTTAAGGGCCATGGATGACAGTTGTTTTCCAGTACTAGAAATGTTTCCCTGTCCTAAAAGGACATACCTGAAAGTAACAGTTTTTGAAGAAAAGCAAATTTAGGCTTAACAAATTCAAACTTCGTTGCCATTAAAGCTATCTGAGGAGTGAAATGAGCTAGCTCTATTAGTGAGTTCCTCTTCACTGGCATTTTCAAGTGAAGTCTGTGTAACTGCTTGTTGGGGAAGTTGAAGGACTTTTTTTGTTGAGGTTAAAATAATTTGCATTAAGTTTTGATTTGGTCTATAATATTCCTTTTCCTTCTGCATTGCAATTAAGGTACCAACTTTGAGAAATGTTTCTTAAAGAATAATAAAAGGAATTTTGTCTTTGAGGTTGATGTTGAAGGGGATCTTGCTTTGAAAGGTCCTGTAGAAAATGAATGAGGACAAGGAAAAATCACATTCAGGGCCCTCACAAATGTGAGAGTCTTTAATTCTGTAAATTTTTATTCCGTTTTATTCCACATCAAACAGACAGAAAAAATAATTGTTCTTCCATTTGAGACTTCTAATAGCTGCATCCATCAACTACAATTTCCTATGGAAGGACTTCACTTGATTTTCCCTGAATTGGAGAAGTAATGGTAATAAAAATACAATTTCTGTTCCTTTAAGTCTATGATTCCTTTTTTCTACAAATATTTTTTCCTTCCATTTCACTGGATTGGACTTTGGATTTACATTTAATTGAGTAGGTATATATTTCTTTATGTGGAAGAGACACTTAATATTCTCCTTTGCATACATTTAACTAGAACTTATTATGGCTAAAAAGAATATAGAAGTACAAAAACATTAGAAATATCTTTACTCAGCACATTTTATTTCTCTAATTTAGATTTGGTCCCAGAAAAGAGTCATATATAACCTCTTCAATATTTGACTCAAACTCTAGGATACTGTTAATGTTTAGTATCTAAGTAATAAAATATGCCAACATGTCTCTTCTTTAAATGTGTTATTGTAATTGAATATGATTTAGAGTAAGAAATATGAGAAAACGCCCAAATAAATATCTGCAATGTTTTGTTCCTAGGATTGTCTAGTCAGGTAGACTCCCAGGCATTTTATATTGTCTCTAGTTATTTTAAATTGCATTTTCTCTATCTCTAGTTGTTGGGCTTTATTGGTAGTATAGAGAAAGGTTGATTATTTAAGTGAATTTGTTTTATATACTCAAACTTTGCTAAAGTTAATTGTTTTGATTAATTTTTGGTTGTTTCTCTAGAATTTTTTCTATCATATTTCTGCAAAGGGATCAATTTATTTCTTTGTTACCTATTCTAATTCCTCTAATTTATTCTTCTCTTATTACTATAGCTAGCATTTCTAGTAAAAAATTAAACAGTAATGGTGGTAATGGACATCCTTGCATCACTCCTGATCTGAATGGAAAGATTTCTAGCTTATCTCCATTAGGGATAACCCTTGCTGATGGTTTTAGATAGATGCAATATTTCATTTTGAGGAATGATCCATTTATTCCATTGTCCTGTAGTGCTTTTCATAAAGCATAATTGTTGTGCTTAGTCAAATGTTTTTTTTTCTGCAACTATTAAATAATTGTATGGTTTCTGTTGGTTTTGTTATTGATATGATCAATTATGCGGTTAGTTTTTCTAATATCCAATCAGCCTGCTTTCCTGGTGTAAAGCCCACTTTGTCACAGTGTATGAACTTTGTGATGTATTGTTGTAATCTCCTTGCTAGTATTTTGTTTGAACTATTCGCATCAATATTATTTTTTAAGGCCTTACCTTCTGTCTTAGAAAAAATACTGTGTATTGGTTCTAAGGCAGAAGAGTGGTAAGCTAGTCGCATAGCTTAAAAGCATCTGAGGTCCAATTTGAACCCAGAACTTCTCATCACTAAGTCTGGCTCTTAATTGAATGAACCTCCTAGATGCCCTTCTATATTACTATTCTTTAGGGATATTGTTCTACAGTTTTCTTTCACTGTTTTTTTCCTCCTCTTGATTTAGGTATCAACTCCATCTTTGTATCATAAAAGCAATTTGGTGGAGTTTCCTTCTTCAACTCTTTTTCCAAATATTTTATATAATATTGAAATTAATTAGGTTTTTTTTTTAAAAAAAACTCATCTCTTGTATTCAATTGATACTACATACTGGTTCGAGGCAAAATAATAGAAAGGATTAGGCAACTGAGGTTAAATGACTTGCCCAGCATCACACAGGGAGGATCTCTGAGGCTAGATTTAAACCCAGGACCATTGTCTCCAGGCCTGACTTCCTAGCTGCCCTTGAAATGAATTATTTAAAATGACCTTTAAAATGAACCTAGAAATCTGCTTGAAGAAGCACATCTTTTTGGTTAGGGTCATAGTTTGGCTCTAATCGCATGTTTTTTGTCTCCTTTTCTACACTATGATCTTAATAGCACTATGCTAATTTATCAGTTATGATCTTTGGTTGGATCAGTGATATCAATGATCTGAGTACTCCGTCCTCTGACTCATATAGCAAGCTATCTATGCCTGGCTGTTATATATGATTCTTGTCCATTTTTTCCCATAGCATCCACTTTATGGGGTCAGTCTGGCTGAGCGTCATGGATGCTAATAAGAAATGAAAGCTATTTCTTGCTTCCAAGACCAAAGGGTAAATGTTTTAATTTTTTGTTTGTTTCCTTGTTTTGTTTTGTGGGATTTTTCTTTTCTGAGACTAGTTTTTTTTTCTTTCCCACGGTAGAAGGGCAGCAGCCACTTGCTCCTCAAATCCAGTATAGATCAAAAGACTTGGATCTGTTCTGTTCCAAATCTGAGCCAGTTCAATATTTCTTATATTTTTGGTGACCTTCTGCTCCCAAGGGTTCTCCATATTTGTATTGTGCAGTGTGGATATCCAATTAGCTATAGTTCTATAGCAATTTAGAAGTCCTAAACTCAAGTGATCCATACTTTAACATCCCTAGTAGTGGTGATTATAGGTGTTTGGTATGCTTCTACATTGCTTAACCCTTGCTCTTTGTTGAGCTCATTTTTCTGAATCCTTTCAAAAAAAGGGCTCTTGGAAGGAAATACTCTGATGCTTCCTAACTAACTCAAAGCTCATTGCCTGGATGTCTTTTTTTCATTTGTCACATTATGGTATACTATTATAATAATTTATGTATTGGTCTTATTCCTTCCTCTTAGGTTTAAAGGACCTCCCTTTCTTTATATTCCCAAAACAACGGAGTAGTTCACAAATATTAGGTAGCTAAGTCAATATTATGGACATGAATGGAGTTAGCATACTTGTTGATAGGAGGTTGATAATGATATTTAGAATGATTCAGCATATTGAGAAGCATTAAATACACTACTGGAATTCCTTCCATTTCTGGTCCCCTGTGCTAACCCCACTGGATGCTGACTCATTTCTTTCCCCATCCTCACACCTGTTCCATTCTGATGCTCAGTCTCATAGTTCTTTGTTGGAGATATTCCACTAATCCCATTTGGATGAACAAGGAATAACCAATAATATTTCAGTAAATTGGTGGTCCACTTAGCCTTATCATCTGCCCTTTATTGTTCCCTTATGTCCAGTGGGTCTTAACAGTTGACCTTCCACTATGTTTTCCAAGCTCCCAGAGAACTGAAAACTGACCTTATATTATACCTTGGCCTTCTTGTCTGTCATCTACCTTGTGTTACACCCTAGATAACTCTTGGTATTCCATCCATTTGGAAATTAAACCTTTATATATAGGTTGTCTCCCCTAATACAAATGGACAGATCAAGAGACAGGTTTGTTTACTTTCCTATTTGTATTTCCAATTCTAAACATAATGTTTAGTTTCCTATAAGTGCTTAATATATGCTTTTTCCAATCCATGTAAGAATAGCTTCTGTGAAGCAATGTGTAAAGCAAATATCAGACAATATAGGAATTATGCTTATTGAGAATTAGAAGAAGAGGTGAAAGTCTAGAAAGAAATTAATGTAATAAGGGAGATGAGTTTAAAGTCCTGAGTTTAAGCATTGACAATCAAAAAACTATTTAATCCCAAAATGTACCTGAAGAAATGTAAATAAAGTACTCTTCGGCCACACATAACTCCCATTTAAAACAATTAAGCAAAGTAATCTGTATTCTAGCCAGGGAATTCTAGAAAATGTCTCACCAAAAACCTAAATGAAAGCTCATTATTTCTAATTCTTGGATGATGTACACATACTCTGACTGCAATTATAATGACATAATAGAAAACTGCCAATGAAGGAATGTGCCATTTTTCATATGCAATGTGGTGGAGCGGAATAAATACTCTTTGGTGTTAGATGACCTGGATTCAAATCATACCTCTGTTCCTAAGTGTCTGAACTTGGAGGAGTCATTGAACCTCTTAGCTCGCTTTTCTTTTAAATTAAAGTACGAGGGAGGTTTACTAGATGACCTCTGCTGTCGGCTTCAGTTCTTCATCTATTACCCGATGCTACTAGGTTTTTTATTTCACATCTGGTCTGTTTCTTGATGTCACTGCTCTGCAGTGGTAAGTGCTGCCTACAGCTTTTATTCATTAATAGAGTCCACAGCTGGTCCATGCAAAATATGCCACTTTGCAGTCCATCTGTTCCAAGGAAGAGATCTGTAACCATGCACAGTTTGGACCAGAGCTGCTTTATTACTGTAGTTGCAGTTTCTAAATAGAACTCAAAAATAATGATGTTCAGTTTCTACTTTTAGATACTAGTGAAATAACACCTGTCTAGACAGATGGTCTCTGCCCTGTGAAAACAAGGACAGCTGAGAGGCAGGAAAAATCAAGTTGGTGACTCCGATGAAATAATTACTATTGCTTGCCTAAACCTTTTAATCCCTAAAGAACAACTCTTATCAAATACACACAGGAAATTTGGAGTAAAGAGGAGGATGAGGTTTTAAGTGTGTCCTTAAATAATGAAGCATATTTTGGGAAAAGAAAGAAAAATTAATAAGTTGATAATGATCATAAGGTAGAATGAAGAAAGTTGTGACTTTTTTGCTTTTAGAGATCTAAGTGAGGTTATCAAATTTGATATGCACTAAATAACAAGTCCATTATTTTTGAGGAAAATAAAAGCAGGTTCCAACTAACCCTGAATCAAGCTATTGTCAAACAATGGCAATGGTTACATTTTATGCCTTTTCATCTGGCTCTTTGCTACAGTGTGTCCTCAACCTGTACCCTCCCAGCAAGGAAAGCTGTCTCTTCATGCTATGAACTCCCTACCAATAGAGTCAGGGTATTTATATATGTTACCTTATACAAGTGGAAAAAATAGTTTACTAAGTAAAAGTTTAAGCAAACTCTCTACATGAATTATTTTGACTATACTGATGAAAACTACCTATTTTATCAAATATGACTCACTACAAATCTAATGCCTGCTTCTCCAAGTGAAATACCATACAGATACAGGTAATTCTTTTTAATCTAGTTTAAATCATCATATATTTGTTAGTTGACAAATTAATATTTTGCATGATTATACAATTTTACCTTCCTAATCTAATCTACCATATGAATGATAAATGGATTGGGGAAGGTAATTTAATTATTAATTTTTAATTCAAAGAAGGATCCCTTTATTTTCTTACTTAGTGATCAAATGTGAGTAAGATGTATTTTCTGAATTAATAAAATTGAACAATATTTTCAAATTTATTTTTCTCTCCCCAAAATTAGTCTTAAAAAAGACTAACAATTTATTTTGCATTTTCAATGTTGGGCTTTCAGTCCCTGTAATATATTTTATTAAATGTAACAAAATATTGATTAAAATCACCTTCTACTCCCTTTGCTGATTGCTGGTTTTAATAGGTAATTTGACATTCTGTCCTCAGCTCTCATATTTGATGCAGTCTTCAACCCCACAGGGGACAGGATCACCAAAATGCAATTACAAATTATAAATTGGCTGTCTTATATAAGAAAGGGATCAGCCATCCCCTATCTCATCAACTAATGTATTTAAATATAGGTTGGATGTCACTACTAAAAATTAAGAACTTATTTTTCTAGAAAAAAGAACAAATTTTCATGTTTCTTCTTTTACATGACTTTTCTCCCCATTATACTCATATTGACTTGAGTTCAGGGTCTTATTCATTAATAAAAGATTCCAAGGAAGTGATTCATTATCAGTTCATTCAGAGGAAAGGGACGAGGAAAAAGAACTTTTCAATTTAATGATGGAAATTTTCAAATGCTTAATATTTCTAATTACTGCACATTTATTTTTGCCTTTGTTGGGGTGAGGAAACTTATTCCACTTAATGCAGAATGGCAATATCTCTGTAATTTATAGACTCAAAGAGAAGTTTGAATCGCTGAGGAATTAAGTGATTTACCAAAGGTCACATAGCAAATATGTTTCAGAGGCCAGACTTGAATGTAAGTCTTTTTGGCCCTGGCTGTGGTACTTCTGTGTAAACATATACACAATTCTAATAAATGAAATTTAGGATGTAATATTTGAAGTTAGTGTTGAGTCTATTTTATTGTCCAGTTGGGATCTTGGTATCTTAATGATTTTGTTCTTTGGTCATAATTAAAGTGTCCTAAAGCATGGGTGAATATGATTAGTCAGCATTAAGGCTTACTTTTAGAGTTAAGATTAATTGAGTGATAACAAATTGTCGTTTCCATTTTTGCTTAAATATTTTTCCATCGCATAAAATATGTAACTCTCAAACTTCTTCTACTCCTTTCCACATTCTTTCATGGCCAATCAATGGCTTCTATGCATTTTTATGCCTTTATGAGATTTAAAAAATATATAGTGAGAGAATGCAAATGAGGTACATGGCTAGCTACTAATTTAAAAAAAAACTGAAAAGTGAAGCAGACACAGATTTCCCTCTTCACATTTGAGTAAGGATAGTTTCTTATTAGTTTATTGGAAAATTGGGTTAACAATTAATTTTATGCAAAAATAATTCATTTTTAAATATTTGTGCTTAGAAAAATGGAGATACTATACACAGAGGAGGCGTTATGATAAATGATGAGGATACATAAATAAACATAATGAATATATAGAGTTCGGTCTATTCAATTACATTTAGTCAATATTTCTTTACCATCTATTATGTTTTGGGCACAGTTCTACTTATGTAAGTTATTAAGTCTAATGTAGAAACAATACTTAATTTCATGGAGTTTCTTTTTCTAGAATACAATATGTATTCCCTTCCCCTCTCATATTCCTGACTATGCTTTCGACCAGTGGTTCCCAAACTTTTTTGGCCTACTGCCCCCTTTCCAGAAAAAAAAATATTACTTAGTGCCCCTGGAAATTAATTTTTTTTAATTTAATAGCAATTAATAGGAAAGATAAATGCACCTGTGGCCATCACTGTACCCACCCCTGGATCACCCCAGGGGCAGTGGTGCCCACTTTGGGAATCACTGCTTTAGACTCTTTAAAATAAGATGTCTATTTTTTTCAATGCTTACCTTCCATCTTAGAATCACTACTGTATGTTGGTTCTAAGATAGAAGAGAGGTAAAGGCATGACAATGAAGATTAATGACTTGCTCATAGTCACACATCTAGGATGCATCTGAGGTCACATTTGAACCCAGAGCCTCCTATCTCTACGCCTGGCTCTCAATTCAATGAGCCACTTTTGAAAATATTCCTTTAAGTACAAGAATAATGATATCTCTCTCAGGCAACAAGAAGATGTCCTCTACATAGAAGAAGAACATCTTTAACAGAGTTTTCATGAAACCCATGTCTGGTACAAATACAATGAAAATCAGTGAGTGAAAGTAGTAGGATTATTTTTACTGACTTTTATGAATTTCTGAAATGCTGGACTGTTAATATATAAACTGGTTTGCAAACCTGTTAAGGGCTACATAAATGCCAGCTATTATTATTATAAACTGATCTGTCTCTCTGCTTGGGAATAATCAAGTAAGTGAACCTTTTTTCCATATGAATTCGCAAAAACATATCGCACACTTTTTTTCCTATTCATAGGTATGCCTTTTAAATTATTATTATGTAAATTATCTTGATAACTAACTTGATATGTCAGAGTTGCCTACTCTGTGGATGATGAGAACAGATAAGATTGACTCTACTTACCTGGGACTCAGAGTGAGTTGAAGAAACTGCCTTTAGGATTCAGAGTGATTGGAAGAAACTGATTGTCTTTGAATTATAAAAGTATCTGCCAGTCAATTATACTTTGAGTGCTTTTTGATACTAGAGAAATTTGTTCCCATGCACATGTATGCCCTTACTTAATAAAGACTGTTTTTAATAAACATGTACTCGATATTTCTTACTATTTTTCTGTCTATACAAGGAAAGGTGGACAGAGGTATCAGGTGAAATTTGTGTTTGGTACAAGGTTTCAATGTGTAACTCCCTTTGGAGGAAGAGAGACATAAGTAGAGTATATGCCTCAGTTTACATTTACTAAGAGATTCATTTTATTTCTTACCTCAAAGGACATTTAGTATCACTAAATCCAAATCATGGGTTTCATCAAAAAGGCATGTATACATTTATAGTATAACCAATATAATTTCATAAAAATAAAATCATTTTTATTTGAAGGAAGGCATTTTACCAATTTTAATTAATACTGTCTAAAAAACAATAATTTTTATTGAAAAAATTAATTAATTAATTTAGAATATTTTCCATGGTTACATGATTCATGTTCTTTCCCTCCACTCCAAACCCTACCCCATAGCCGACATGCAATTCTACTGGGTTTTACATGTATCATTGATCAAGACCTATTTCCATATGATTGATAATTGTACTAGTATGATCACTTAGAGTCTATATCCCCAATCATATCCCCATCAAACCACGTGTTCAAAGTAGTTGTAAAAAACAATTATTTTTAAACAAAAGAAACTTAATCCACATTAATATAATTTTTATCACTGTTGAATACACTTAACTAGCAGGTGTTATTGTTTTTTTAAATTTTTTTATTAGAATATTTTCTATGGCTCCATGATTCATGATTTCTCCCACCTTTTCCTCCTCCCTCCCAAAGCTTACAAGAAGTTCCACTGGGTTATACATGTGTCATTGTTCAAAACCTATTTCCGTGTTATTTATGTTTGTAGTAGAGTGATCTTTTGAAATCAAAACCCTAATCTTATCCTTATCAAACTATGTGATTAATCATATGTTTTTCTTCTGTGTTTCTGTTTCTACAGTTCTTTCTCTGGATGTGGGTAGCGTTCTTTCTCCTAAATTCCTTTGGATTGTCTGCATTGTATAGCATTACTGCTAGTAGAAAAGTGTTTTATATTCAATTGTGCCATAATGTATCAGTCTCTGTGTACAATGGTCTCCTGGTTCTGCTCCTTTCACTCTGCATCAATTCCTGGAGGTCTTTCCAGTTCACATGGGATTCCTCCACTTCATTATTTCTTTAAGTACAATAGTATTACATCATCATCAGATATCACAATTTATTCAACCATTCCTCAATTGATGGACAACCCCTCCTTTTCCAAATTTTTTTGCCACCACAAAGAGTGCAGCTATAACTATTTCCGTATGTCTTTATTCCTTATTTTCTCTTTCTGGTACAAACCTGAATGGTATATATGAGTCAAAGGGTAGGCATTCTTTTACAGCCCTTTTGGCATAGTTCCAAATTGCCCTCCAGAATGGCTGGACCAACTTACAAATGGATTATCATATTGGTGAAACCTGGAGCCTGAGTCATTTCATACCATTATCTATAAGCAGTGTATTAGTGTTCTAATTTTGCCACATCCCCTCCAATATTTATCACTTTCTTTTGCTACCATATTGGTCAGTCTGCTGGGTAGAAGGTGGTACCTCAGAGTTGTTTTAATTTCTGTCAGGTATTTTTCAAAGAAAAAATAAATGCTTTTCTGTGAAAAGCATTACATGTTAAAGTATTACCTTGCTTAAGCACTCATGTTATTCAAAATAATTTTAATATGAGAATATTACATAAAGTATTATTCGGCTATGTTTGAAGCCAGTGCATTTTAAATAAAATCAATGTTTAATTCAAGATATATAATATAATCTATATCAATGAAAGAAAGAGGAAGAGGGTTAGGGCAGGGAATGAGAGAGATAGAGCGAGGGAAGGAGAAGGAGATGGAGAAGGAAAGAGAGAGAGAGAGAGAAAGAGAGATTCCAGACAAAAAAGCTGGATTTATAGTGCCTATAAGGTGTACCATGAACTTTGCTAAATTTAAAAAATATACACATACACTGAAACATGAAAATGAAAACATATGAGAATGTGAAGGAAGTTCTAGTTTTTTTTTTTTTTTTTGCCTCAATGTACTCATAGAAACTACTGACATGGAGAAGAGATTTTCAAATAATGAAACTTTCTTGTGAATTGTGAATCAAGTTCACTTTTCCAATCTTTATCAACACAACTGTGAAGATAACTACCTTCAAAATATCTTATATTTAGGCTAAGCCTAAAAAAAGGTGTGTTAGAAAGAGATCATCTAAGAAAAATACCTATGGGAATTAGTTTCTTATCTGCTTCATTCTAAAAGTAAAAGTACTGTGATTAACTGACATTGTCCTAGTTGACTTTCTATGGAGCAGTTATAGAGAAGGATAAGGACATGTGAGATCAACACCCAGACATAAACAAGTTGTGTATATCATAATCTTAGAGAATTGTCTAGGAAATTGAAAAATAAAATACCTTCCCAGGGTTCCACAGGTAGTGTGTTTCTCATGGAAGACTTGAAGTTCAGTCTTCTTAACTCTCTATATACTATGCTTGTTATTTTTCTGTCTTTCCCTTAATCCTTTTCTTTTCATACATGGAGGGGAGCTAATAATGCTGTTTGATGCCATTCTGACCCAATCTTTGTATAGCAAAACCTCTTCTATCATCCTCTAAAAATACTGTTACTATTACGTTGGAATATATTGACAATAAGATACTCACTTATTATTGTTATTTTACTAATGCATAAAATATATTATACTTATAGTAAACCCCATATAATAATATAAAAACATTTTATATAAGTATACATTTTGTAGAAACATACAAAAATTCTTAATCTGTTCTTCTATGCTGGATTTTTGTTTTTCAAAGCAAGATGTTTTAGATATCTATGAAATATCTATTTCCTCCAAAATTACGGAAAGCATTAATGTATTGGTAGATACAACATATGTAGATAAAATGGAAAGAATAATAAAACCTGGATCCAGAGAACATTGGTATAAATCCTAGATTAGTTTTTTATCACATATGTGTCCTTAGACAAATCACTCAATCTCTTTATGTGAGGCTTCTTTTTATCTGAAAGTAAGAGGAATTTAGTCTTCTACAGCAATAAACATTAAGAATAGCAAAAGGGAAAGAGGGAAAATTGGGGGGAATCAAAAGAAGGAGAGAGCAAGAGAGTGCTTGTGAGATTGAATGTGAAAGTAGAATTGAGAGAGCAAAAGGGCGATCAAGAGAAGAAATGAGAGAGATAGAGAACAAGAGAATGAGAACAAGTGTCAGAGTAATGTGAGAGAGAGGGCAAAAGACAATGCCTTCATTTCTAAACTATGACCAAATTTAACTAAATTATAGTGATTTAGTAAATTGCTCACCAAATCACAGAGTATAGTCAGTCTGTATTCTTTACTACCTTTGATTATGCCACTCTGCTAATTTGATAACATTTGAAAAAAATTTACTTTTCTAAACCTGAAGACTTTCATACATCAGTTTCAGCCACAGATGACTATAAGCCCAGAAACTTGAGTCTTTTGTTTTCACTGATTTTCCCCACACTGCCTTCAAAATTCTCATTAGCGCTCATGTCTTATTGTTCATGATAACCATCTAATTGTGAAATAAAGCAACTAAAGTATGTACAACTATATACTACATAGGGGAAAAGGACCATTATTTGAAGATCTCTTTTTTGAGCTGGTAGTTTTTATAATTATGTTGAGGCAAAAACTAGAAGACCCTTTTCATCATCTTGTTTCCTCAGTTAATGATGTAGATATTCATCTGATGTTTTGTAACCAGAGGATGCAGGTGAAGGTTTTTCATATGCAAGGCTTATTTCTTTGATCCTAAAACCATTATTTTTATTTGTTGTTCTCTATTAGAAATAAGCAGATGATACCACAACAGAGAGCAAAAAACTTTCACTTCTTTCTGTTTGATGCCTAAAGAGAAGACTTTTGACTCTAACTCACCTCCTTATTTGACTATTTCTCTATTATACTATCAGGAAAATTTGGTCATGGGACCAAGAAATAAGGATATTTTCTAATGTCCATTCCATTTTCACTTCATACTGCCAGCCTGGGCTTTATAAAATCATTAATTTTAAACTGGACACTTGGTTACTACAGTTTTAATACGATCCTAGACTTAGACCTAGTGAATTCTGTCGATTTATATCAACTGGGCTTCTATACAACCTCTTATAATTTCACTAAACTCCTTTCTTATGAAGAAAAGAATATGCATGAAGTATAATCTGAATAAGTACA
Source organism: Gracilinanus agilis (assembly GCF_016433145.1). Lineage (NCBI taxonomy): Eukaryota > Metazoa > Chordata > Mammalia > Didelphimorphia > Didelphidae > Gracilinanus > Gracilinanus agilis. Next base: position 177,733,035 of record NC_058132.1, on the reverse strand, counting down.
GTGCATAGTATGAAATAGAAAAGGATGTTATCAAAGAAATCATAATCCAAAAAAGATAGGCTAGTCCCATGGTAAGAGCAAGTGATGTCCTAGACCAGCGATGGCAAACTTATGGAATACATGCCAAAGATGGCACACAGAGACCTCTCTATGGGCATGCCTGCAGTCTCCAGACAAGAGTTCATTATTAGAAAGCCAGAGGGATTCAGGATGGAGTTGTTTCTCTCCTCCTCTCCATGCACCTGAGGAAATTCTTTACCTGCCCCTCTGGCCAGCAGCCCAATGTAAATTGTTCCTCTCTCCCCTATCTGGGTTAGTAAGGTGTAGAGGGGGAGATTCACATGCTGTATGAGGGTACAGTGCATTCAGCAGCCTATGGAATCTATGGGGAAGGTGATTCCCATGTTGGGGTTGGAGAGGAACTAGGTTTGAGGGCAGCATAGCTCAGAATGGCACATAGCTGGAGGGGAGTGGAGCAATCTCCTCCCCTCTCTCCACAAATGCCTTTCATCACACATCCCTCTGGCCAGTGGGAGTACTTCCTGCCTCCTCTGTCTAGGGTAAGAGGGGAGCTGGGTTGGGTGGGGAGCAGGGCACAGCATTCAGTCTTTGAGGTGGGCATGCATAGTACTTGGTCTGTAGGGTATGGGCAGTGCTGGCCCTTTGTCTCTAAAAGTTTAGCTATCACTGTGCTAGACAATCCATGTGCTCCTTTGGCATATTCATAATGACCAGAAGGTGAAGAATTTTACAGATGAATGGGTGTATATCTGTGGCAAACTTATGGGAGGATATGGCTCAAGGTTCATATGATGGGCAGGCATAAAGGAATTAGTATTTATACCATTAGCAGGAACACATGAAAGAGATCACCTATGCATTTTGAAATGTGAACATATAGTGCAATTTTTACTGTAGTATTATATTGAAGGAACCCACATAGGAGCAGATTTAAATATCTGTGAGAGAATGAAAATGGTGATTTCCATTTTTCTTAAAATTTTACAATTTTTCCTAGTAACAACTCTGGAAGGTATATATACCAGTGGTTCCCAAACGTTTTTGTCCTACCGCCCCATTTCCAGAAAAAATATTACTTACCCCCTGGAAATTATTTTTTTAAATTTTAATATCAATTAATAGGAAACATAAATGCACCTGTGGCCATCACCGCTCCCCTGGATCACTGAAGCACCCACCAGGGGGTGGTAAAGCCCACATTGGGAATCACTGGTATATACTAAAAGTATTATCCTAATTAAAGATGTGGAAATTGAAACTCTTCTGAGAATTAAAGAATTTGCCAAAAGTAATAGTCAGGCAGAGCTTATATTTGTATACCTAGGTCATCTGATTGTGAATCAAGTTCCCTTTTCCAATTTTTATTGACACAATTGTTAAGATACTACCATCAAAATATGTTATATTTAGGTGATGCCTACAAAAGGCATTTTAGAAAGAAATTATCTAAAGCAAAAACCTAAGGGAATTAGTTCCTTATCTGCTTTGCTCTGCAAGTGAAAGCCCTATGATTGGCTGACTTTGTCCTGGCTGACTTTCTTTGAAGTAGTTATAGAGAAGGGTAAGCACATTTGAGATCAAAGAACAGAATGTCATTCTAAATTATATTCTGCATAGATTCATCAAAAGAATAAAATTAAAATCTTTCTTTCATATTTGACAAGGCCCAGAACATGGTTGCATATTTGTGTATGTATGGATGTACATATTCATATATAAATATATATATGAACATATATATTCATATTCATATACACAGACATTTGTATGAATGCATGTATGTGTGTATAAAGGCATATTTCTGACTTCAGACTTGTTCCAGCATAAGAAACACATTTGACCAATGCAGCTCTTGTTTCTAGTTATTATACTGTAACTCTTTATTGAGTACAACATGGTAGGGAAGTAAAAGGAGTCAAATGAGTGAAAGTGAAAGCAGATGGGTAAACAGATATCCTAGATGTGGAAGAATGTGGAGATGAGGGGAGGATTTTTAGGGAGGATATACATAGTCTCTCTCAAAAGTCTCTCGGGCTGGCTAAAGCATTTTACTGGGTTCTAGAAAGTGTCTTTATACTAGGCAAAAGGGTGAGGTTTGCAGATCTGCATGCAAACTCATGGCAGGGAAATAAAATTCTAAAATTCCTAATTGCATTATTATTTCTCAGGCAGGTATAGGGTAACAGATTTTCTTTTCAGTCACTTCTAAATGATGGGAGAGGCAGAATGCAGTGGGGAGCAACTGGAAACATTCTTTAGAGTTTTCTTCTATCTTTGTCTTAAGGGAATTAAAATCATTTCATTATGGTCTCATTTCTCAACATGATTTACAGGTAATATTTCCCTCTTATAAAGATCAAAAAGTAGAAAATCTGTTATTATAAGTTTCCTTATGTTTTGAAACTATTTATGTCTCTATAAGAGGTCAATTTTTTGGAGGGGGAATAGCTATCCAAAATTGCTTGTCCTCTTCATCCATTCCTGTACAATCCCCATCCTAGCTTTTCAACTTTGCCTTCACTGTGGGGATGGCATTAATACAATTAAAGAAGCATTTCTCAATTTATCAAATACCTTTGAGCAAAGAACTAAGGATAGTAATTAACAATAATTTTAGCTAATGTTAATTTAACATTATGTGCCAAGTACTGTGATCCATACTTATTGTTTCATTTTACCCTAGGAGGTAGGTACTATTATTGTCTCCATTTTACAGATGAGTAAATTGAGGTCAAGTGACTTGTCCAGGGTTGCTGAGCTAATGAAGCCAGGTCTTTCTCACTCCAAGTTCAATGCTCTATCCACTGTGTCACCTAGCTGCCCCTAATACAATGACAATTGAGGTATACTTAATTTAAACTTAAAGATCTTTAATTTTTAATTTTTATTTTATTACCTTCCTTGATCTAGATTTTTGCTTTTATTTTTTAGACAATCCATAGAGAGCAAACATTCTCTATCCATAATAATACTTGGAGTACTAAAAGGTTAAGTGATTTCTATACTTATACAGTTAGTACATCCTAAAGGTAATTCTTGAACCCAGTTCTTCCTTATTCCAAAATGTGTTTTATATCCATACCATGCTGTAGAAAGAAAGTAATAAAATCACTTTGAATATAATAGTAATACTAACTGTTCATGTAGGAAACTATATAAAATATGAAACATAATGTTGCAGAATGAACAAGTTTAATACCTGCCAATAATCTAGAACATATGAAGCAGCTGGATGGTTCAGTGTAGACTAGGAAATCTGAGTTCAAATCTGAACTCAGACTTTTACTGGATGTGTAATCTTAGGTAAGTCGCAGATTTACCTTCTGTCAGCTTCAATTTTCTGATCCGTAAAATGGAATTAATGATAACCCCTGTCTCATAGGGGGGGTTATTGTGAAAATCAAATGAGCTAATATTTGTAAATTATTTTATAGTGTGCTTAAAGTGTTAATTAAATATTACTACCAGTACTACTACTAATACTATTACCACTACTAATACACCATTTACTATGCCAACTAACTAGATTTATATACCAAAAACTCACTGCTTCCCAAACAGAAAAAAACTGTCCTGTACATAAATATCCTCCCAATGTCTATATCATTCAACAAATAAATATTGTTGGACATGGAGAATCGGGAACACAAAATTGTCATACACCATTACCCAGATGTAACAATGTATGCAACAATATTACATAAATACTCAAGAAGGATGTTTTAATGGATTTGCCATACCAAAAATTCATAATCTAACAAAAATATAAACCAAAATAAATCAAAACAACATAGGAAAGGAATGAAGTATGTATCATAATTGTTGTCCTGTCTATGACTCTAGTTGTCTCAAAAATATTTTCTGTGAACCTATAGGGGACAAACATATATCCTAACATGTTTACTCAGTACAAAAATGCATTCTTTTTATCCACCTGTGCAATAATCTGCCATACATTCAATTTATTATCATTAGAATTATGAATTGTCCAAATATCTTTTATATCTGAATTCTATTTGGTAATAGAAAAACAAGAACAAAACCATTAGTAATATTTTTTTTATTTTGGTACTGTAATGTTTGTGAAGTTCTTTATATATATATGTATATATGTATGTATGTATGTATGTATACATATAACATATACATATAAACCTAAAGTCTTAGTTAATCTTCACATCAGAAAGGATAGATGCCATTATTTTTTCTATTTTATTGATGAGAGAAACAAGGCTTAGAGAGGTTAGGTGAATTGCTTAGCATTATACAGAATGCAGTAACTGGGATGGGACATTTGTAAAAAAATTCACAATCAATCCAATACATACAGTAACTTTGGAGTAGTATAAACATCCGTGTTTTCAATCCACAAAGTTACACAATACACAACCCAACAAAAAAGGAGAAAAAAACATTATAGGAGAAATATCTCTGACCTTTCATTTAATGTAATAAATTTTGTCATAAAAAATATAATTTGGGCATCTCCTAGTTTGACTTTTGTCTTTCTCTACTTATCCATGCTGGATTTCATCTTCTAGCACTTGAAAGTGTTAAAATTAAAATATATCCACCTTTCCTCCTCTTCCATTGCCTTCTTAAGTCTTTCACAAGCTTCCATGCTGAAATGTCAAGGTTCTTTCCCATTGTTCCTGCCTTTAATGATTAATCTGACTTTAATCTCTTCACTCCCCTACTCAGCACTCCATCTGTACTGTAGATAAAATGTGTACTATATTAATCTGCACTCGTCAGATGCTCCTCTGTAAACGTAGTCTTCTCTTAATTCAGATCCTTGAGTTCATCACGCCTACTTAGTGAAAGTATATTTTGCTGTTGTATCCTGCATGATACAGTTTCTTGTCCTGTAAAGAGTGATTTTCCTATTTCCACATGTGCAAATCCTACACAATAGAGTACACATTTTAATTCTTTGATATTTTTTACTTCATTCTGACTTCATTTTTATCTTTCTGGTCAAAATATGTATCCAATAGAATGTCAAATTCTTGTCTGAGACATATGTGGGACATAGTATTGTAGAATATATAAAGGAAATATAAGAGAAGATATGGTGGTGCACATCTGGAATCCTAGCTCCTAGGGAACTTAAGGCTAGTAGATTTCTTGAGCTCAGGAATGCTGAGCTGCAGCAGGGCAATCATTTCAAATATCTGTACTTTAGCATTACTGTAGTCTGCCCCCAGAAACAGATAGACATCAGGTTCCCCAAGTTAGAAATAACTGGCTCAGACGGGAAATGGAGAAGTTCAAAGTTTTTATTCTAATTAGAGTGAAATCTCTGATTAGATTTTTTCTCTAATAAATATCTAATAAATAGGGATTTATTCTGATTAGAGGGAAATAGTTCCACGAATAGTCCCTGCCCTTCTAGCCTGAGTAAAATAGGAAAACTCAGTCTTAAAAAGAAGAGAACAGATGAAGGGAGGCAGAGAGAGAGAGAGAGAGAGAGAGAGAGAGAGAGAGAGAGAGAGAAGAAAGGAAGGAAGAAGAGAGAATAGAAATCATACACACTTGATTAGTAGAAATATGTCTGTTAGCTAAATATTATATATATATATATGTNCAATGACAATTGAGGTATACTTAATTTAAACTTAAAGATCTTTAATTTTTAATTTTTATTTTATTACCTTCCTTGATCTAGATTTTTGCTTTTATTTTTTAGACAATCCATAGAGAGCAAACATTCTCTATCCATAATAATACTTGGAGTACTAAAAGGTTAAGTGATTTCTATACTTATACAGTTAGTACATCCTAAAGGTAATTCTTGAACCCAGATCTTCCTTATTCCAAAATGTGTTTTATATCCATACCATGCTGTAGAAAGAAAGTAATAAAATCACTTTGAATATAATAGTAATACTAACTGTTCATGTAGGAAACTACATAAAATATGAAACATAATGTTGCAGAATGAACAAGTTTAATACCTGCCAATAATCTAGAACATATGAAGCAGCTGGATGGTTCAGTGTAGACTAGGAAATCTGAGTTCAAATCTGAACTCAGACTTTTACTGGATGTGTAATCTTAGGTAAGTCGCAGATTTACCTTCTGTCAGCTTCAATTTTCTGATCCGTAAAATGGAGTTAATGATAACCCCTGTCTCATAGGGGGGGTTGTTGTGAAAATCAAATGAGCTAATATTTGTAAATTATTTTATAGTGTGCTTAAAGTGTTAATTAAATATTACTACCAGTACTACTACTAATACTATTACCACTACTAATACACCATTTACTATGCCAACTAACTAGATTTATATACCAAAAACTCACTGCTTCCCAAACAGAAAAAAACTGTCCTGTACATAAATATCCTCGCAATGTCTATATCATTCAACAAATAAATATTGTTGGACATGGAGAATCGGGAACACAAAATTGTCATACACCATTACCCAGATGTAACAATGTATGCAACAATATTACATAAATACTCAAGAAGGATGTTTTAATGGATTTGCCATACCAAAAATTCATAATCTAACAAAAATATAAACCAAAATAAATCAAAACAACATAGGAAAGGAATGAAGTATGTATCATAATTGTTGTCCTGTCTATGACTCTAGTTGTCTCAAAAATATTTTCTGTGAACCTATAGGGGACAAACATATATCCTAACATGTTTACTCAGTACAAAAATGCATTCTTTTTATCCACCTGTGCAATAATCTGCCATACATTCAATTTATTATCATTAGAATTATGAATTGTCCAAATATCTTTTATATCTGAATTCTATTTGGTAATAGAAAAACAAGAACAAAACCATTAGTAATATTTTTTTTTATTTTGGTACTGTAATGTTTGTGAAGTTCTTTATATATATATGTATGTATGTATGTATACATATAACATATACATATAAACCTAAAGTCTTAGTTAATCTTCACATCAGAAAGGATAGATGCCATTATTTTTTCTATTTTATTGATGAGAGAAACAAGGCTTAGAGAGGTTAGGTGAATTGCTTAGCATTATACAGAATGCAGTAACTGGGATGGGACATTTGTAAAAAAATTCACAATCAATCCAATACATACAGTAACTCTGGAGTAGTATAAACATCCGTGTTTTCAATCCACAAAGTTACACAATACACAACCCAACAAAAAAGGAGAAAAAAACATTATAGGAGAAATATCTCTGACCTTTCATTTAATGTAATAAATTTTGTCATAAAAATATAATTTGGGCATCTCCTAGTTTGACTTTTGTCTTTCTCTACTTATCCATGCTGGATTTCATCTTCTAGCACTTGAAAGTGTTAAAATTAAAATATATCCACCTTTCCTCCTCTTCCATTGCCTTCTTAAGTCTTTCACAAGCTTCCATGCTGAAATGTCAAGGTTCTTTCCCATTGTTCCTGCCTTTAATGATTAATCTGACTTTAATCTCTTCACTCCCCTACTCAGCACTCCATCTGTACTGTAGATAAAATGTGTACTATATTAATCTGCACCCGTCAGATGCTCCTCTGTAAACGTAGTCTTCTCTTAATTCAGATCCTTGAGTTCATCACGCCTACTTAGTGAAAGTATATTTTGCTGTTGTATCCTGCATGATACAGTTTCTTGTCCTGTAAAGAGTGATTTTCCTATTTCCACATGTGCAAATCCTACACAATAGAGTACACATTTTAATTCTTTGATTTTTTTTTACTTCATTCTGACTTCATTTTTATCTTTCTGGTCAAAATATGTATCCAATAGAATGTCAAATTCTTGTCTGAGACATATGTGGGACATAGTATTGTAGAATAGATAAAGGAAATATAAGAGAAGATATGGTGGTGCACATCTGGAATCCTAGCTCCTAGGGAACTTAAGGCTAGTAGATTTCTTGAGCTCAGGAATGCTGAGCTGCAGCAGGGCAATCATTTCAAATATCTGTACTTTAGCATTACTGTAGTCTGCCCCCAGAAACAGATAGACATCAGGTTCCCCAAGTTAGAAATAACTGGCTCAGACTGGAAATGGAGAAGTTCAAAGTTTTTATTCTAATTAGAGTGAAATCTCTGATTAGATTTTTTCTCTAATAAATATCTAATAAATAGGGATTTATTCTGATTAGAGGGAAATAGGTCCACGAATAGGCCCTGCCCTTCTAGCCTGAGTAAAATAGGAAAACTCAGTCTTAAAAAGAAGAGAACAGATGAAGGGAGGCAGAGAGAGAGAGAGAGAGAGAGAGAGAGAGAGAGAGAGAGAGAGAGAGAGAGAAGAAAGGAAGGAAGAAGAGAGAATAGAAATCATACACACTTGATTAGTAGAAATATGTCTGTTAGCTAAATATTATATATATATATATATGTATACATATATATATATATATATTACTGTCTCCCTTCTGTTAAAGATACTATTTCTCTTTTTCCTGGATTTTTTTTACTGATAGACCAGTTCTTTTCAAATTTCAAGACTCAGCTTAGGTCCTTTTTTCTTCCCCAAAGTGTTTAGTCTAAGTTAACATGATAGAGTGAAGGAAATACTAGATTTGGAATTTGAGTATCTATCTTTGAATTTCAGTTCTTTTATTTACCATCTTTGTAGCCTTGTAAAAGTATTCATTCTTTTTGGGTCTCAATTTTCCTTTCTGTACCATTAGGACATAGAATTTGATGGTTTATACAAATGAGGAAATTGAGGACCATATAGATGAAGTGACTTGTTCAATGTCATATAAGTTTTAAATAGCAGAACCTAATTTTGAATTCAATGTCTATGACCCTGAATCTGTATTCTACTTAACATGTTTCCTCAAATACAATTGATTGGCAAATATTGTGTAGGAACTAGAAAGTAATTGTTATTATACATTATATTTTAGTGTTTCCTCATCCATTTGAATAAGCTCCAAACTGAGTGTCATATTTGAGTGTGTAGACATTCAGACTTGGGATTGAACAAGATTATTTATTTTTATTTTTCTCCTTTTGCCCTCCACTTTCTATTTCTCTCCAAATCTCAAACATTCTTCACCCTATACATTTATAAGGCTATCAGGAATATTGGGAGTTTAAGTGATTTCTCTGATCACACAACCAATAAATATAAGGCATGGGCCTTAAACTTGTCTTCTTGACTCCCATGCTAATATCATCAACTATATCATTTTACTTCTCAATGCTTTTACATGTGATGAGTAATAGGTAAGTAAGAAATAGAAATGACAAAGAATTTAATTTTATCCCCAACTACATTATAATTTTCCATATACCAATTTACAACAGTTTCAATTACACAATATCAATTCAGATATGTTTAAGCACATTTTGTTCTTTTTTTTTTAACAAATTGCCAACATCTAGAAGTTACCCTTTCTGCTTCAAACCTCTCAAAGTACTTTGTTCAGACTGCTATGAGGCAATGATCATTTTCTATCATAATTCTTTCTCTGTGGGGCATCTTCCATGTCGAATTTAACTTCTTGCAGGCAAGAATTATTCTTTTTTCCACCGTTTATTTTAGCTCTTTTGCTACAATAAAATATTCTATATGATAAGTGATTAATTAATGTGTGTCAAAATGAATTACATTTATTTAATGAAGATGTTTTCAGGTGCTCAAAATCTAAGTTTTTTGAGTGTGCTATTGTCTGCTAGAGAACTAAAAGCAATCTTCTCCTAAGGACAATTATTTTTGGAACATAGATTCATTTGTCTTGAGGATAATGTAGGAAATGAGAATCCCAAGTAGTATGTGAGTTATTTGAAAGAAATCTGGGCATTTTGATAGCAATTTCATCATTGTTCCTTTGGAGTACTTATGTCCAAAAGTAGGAGATTTTGTTCTGAGAGTCATAATTCAGTGGACTCTCCACTCTGCCAAAATTTGGAAAATACTTGTTTCATATTAGTGAAAAGTGGTATTCTTCCTGGGAAGACTTTTTTATATATTTGACATTTGCCAACTTCATTTTTTATGCAAAGCACTTTGCCTTGTGATACCATCCATAATTTTCCCCAAAAAATGTCAACTCAAATATTTCACTTGCTACATTAAGACAAGAACTGTCAGTTAACCCAAATTATTCCTAAGGAAAGAAAGGAAGCTTTTGTTTAAATTTTTAAGGGAAAAGTTGTCACCTATGAAACTGAGTAGGCCTAGTTTTCTTCAAGAATACCCTCGATGCTGAAATTTGTAATTCCACATTAACTTTCCTAAAATTGATGCTTTTTTCAATCATTAAAAGGGTGATCAAAATGTGAACCTTTTATAGCCTGACAAAATACAAAGAGTTTCAGTTACCTTAGAATCAGCTCAGGTTCAGTCTTTAACTGAACACACATTCTGCCTGTGTGACCCCTGGGTAAGTGACTTAAGTCCTCAGAGTTTCTGATGACTCTCTGATTAGAAGCTGAAGAATAAGATACATATCTGCCATAAGGAGAATATCCCTTTTTGAGAATTATTTATGACCATGAAATCAAAGATAAGTCCTTTTTAAAAAATGCAGTGGAAAAGAACACCTGTTCTATCATTTTAACCACTAAATATTCACTGGCAGATGTTAAAAGAAATCAGTGTTGACCTCCCAAAATTCAGAAAGTTATTTAGTAAGGCTACCTTTTTTACCTTTTTTTAGCTTTAACTTTCTCTCTAATGCATAGCTTACCTGAGAACTTCCACACTCCATACTAAAAGTAAAGAATTTAAATGCTGATTCTGCCACGATTTATACAATCTTGGGCAATTCATGTAATGTTTCTGAGCCTTGGTTTTTCCCCTATGAAACACAAGACTGAATGTAGGTTCCCTGTCTATTTGGCAGGCTCTTGCAAGAATCAAGATGTCATATATAAAATAACTGAAAAATGTTAGGTACTATATACAAAGAAAGGCACTATAAAAATAGCTTAAGAATTTAGGGGAGTAGAAGGGAAGTAGTTATGGTCAGTTGGGAGACAGGGTGAGATTTGGAAATATAATGGGAATAATGTATTACAGATTGACTATAACAACTTTAGGTCTTATGACTCTAAGACTAATTCTTTTCCTACTATGCTGCCTTGAAAGCAATCGTGGCCTGTTAAAGAGCATATTTGTGGAAAGGAAAGGCAAGCTGGAAAAACAGATGGTTTGAGGGGGAAAAAGGTTAAGCAGACATTTCATCCCTGTGGGTATATTTATAGTGGGTCGGACAAATTTGATTGCTTTATTTTACCTACCAGGAGACATACATATGAGAAATTAAATGGAAGTAGAATTGTCGATAACTTCTATGAATTTGGTTTTTGAGAAATAACCAAAATCATTAGTTCATTTTGTCTGCAGTCAAATACTATATTTAAATTCATAGTATCATGAAAAAGTCCCTGAGTATGGAATAAAAAAATAGGGGTTTCAGTCTTCATTTTACAATTTACTACATTAGTGATATTGTGTAGATCATTTAGACTCTGTTCCTCCCCAAGTTTTGCATATTTGTATAATGCTTTAGCTTGCTCTTAAAGGTGTACTGAAGATCAAATAATATAATATTTGGTAAAATGTAATTTTTAAAATTTGCAACAAGCATTTAAATTTGTTATTAATAGAATTTATCCACTAGTGACCCACACCCTCTCCACCCTCCCCACATCACAGAAGCTATCATGCAGAAGACAAACATGTCCACACAAATTAAGTCTTTTATGTTTCCACCTTTCACCTTTACCTCTGAGGAGGTGACATTTACAACTTATTCTTCCAGTATTTGTTCTGTATATATATGATGTTCTCTTGGTTCTACTCATTTTACTGATCATTATTCCATGTATTTCTCCCAAGTTATTTTTTTAAATTAACCTGCTCATTGTTTCTTATGGTGCAATAGTATTAAATCACAATCATAGACCACAATCTGTTTAGATACTCCCGAAATAATGGGCCTCCTCTTACCCTCTAATTTTTTTACACAACAAAGATACCTGCTAAAATATTTTGGAACATATAAGTTATTTTATTTTTTCCCTAATTTCCTTGTGAAACAGATCTAGTAATGGTATGGCCTGGTCTAAGGTTATATACAGTTTTATAACTTTGGGTATAATTACAAATTGATCTCCAAAATGGTTAGATCAGCTCACGATTTCCACCAACAGTGTAAGAATGTTCCCATTTTTCTACATCTCTTCCAATGTTTGTCATTTTGCCTTTTTTTTCTCATTTTAGCCAATCTGATGGATGTGAGATATCTCAAAACTGTTTTGGTTTGCATTTCTCTAATTAGTAGTGATTTAGAGCATTTTTGCATATCTAAACGTAGCTTTGATTTCTTCATCTGAAAATTATATGTTTACAACTTTTGGCATTTATCAATTGGTATTTTTAAATTTGACAAATTTACTTATATGTTTTAGATATGATACCTCTATTTGAGAGACTGTCTATAATATGTTCCCCTAATTTTCTGGTAAAGAGGCATTTATAATCATAATGTGATACATAAAAGAAATTACAGATAACTAAAAATAATTTTAAGGATTTAAATATTAACAAGTAAGAGAGATCCTTCCTTTAGGAGCTTAGATTTTAATGGGGAAAGATAACAAGTGAAGAATAGCTAGAAAGGTGGCAATGATATAGTATTGAGATGTGGAAATAGTCTGGAGGCCTAATTTCATTTACAATAAGGTAAAAGCACCTAGGCAGCTGGGTGGTACAGTAGATAGAACAGAGTCAGGATAACAGATTTTTGGGAATTCAAATCCAGGCTTGGACAATTACTAGCTCTGTGACTCTGGGCAACTTAAGTCACCCTGTTTGCCTCAGTTTTCTCATCTATGAAAAGAGCAGGAGAAGGAAATGGCAAACTGCTCCAGTTTCACTGCCATAAAAACCCTAAACAGTGTCCAAAAGAGTTGAACATGAAACAACAACACAAAGTTGAGAGCCAGACATTTATTGGTGACCTTTCACAGTCTCACTTTCCTTATTTATAAAATGTGAAGATTTGAACTTGATCTATTGAGTTTGTATCCTTTGAGAGAAGGAATATTCAATTTTTCTGCGTTAAATGTAAATAAATTGTATGTTTTGTATGTTATCTTATTATTTCATCCTTAAGTAGTATAATCTTTTATTATATATTTAACTGAATTGTTAGACATTGACTTTTATATTTCATTTAGAAATTCCTTGGGATATTTTTGGAGCTCTTTCTTAAATAAACCAAGAAAAAATGTTTGTACTTCTAATGAGTTTGCAATTGAAATACTAAAGAATACCGAACACTTGGCATTTAAAGACCTTTACAATCAAACCTACCTTTCCAAATTTATTTCACCTTACTATAGTTCATACACATATTTTCATTCAAACTGTTTTCCAAACTCAGCATTTCATCCCCTGCCTCTGTGTCTTTGTACAGATGGCTCTACATTCCTGGGACATATATATCCCTTCCTCAATTCTGCCTGAGAAGATCCTCAGCTTCTCCAAAGCTTTCTGGGGTTTTCTTTTAGATCCTCCTAGTTTTCACTGTACTCTCCTCTTCCATTTATCTTTAGTTAACTTACATTTTAATAGAACATAAACTCCTTAATTTAGAGGGAAATTTTTTACATTTTCCTTTTGTGTCCTATATGCTCATTATAAGTCCTTGCACCCTATAAATATTTAATATCTAAACAGAATGAGTAAAATAAATACTGAGATATTGATTGTTTTTTTGTAATGTGTCTTTTGCCCTACATACACACACATACTTCTTTCCCAATTTCCTTATTCTTATATAACAATATTCATATCTAAGCATAAACTTTGAAGGTACTGGTGGAAAGACAAATCTTTTCTAATACTCTCTGAAAACCTTGTCACTGATGAACAGTAAGAGCAGGTAGCAGACTAGGAAGCAGTATGAGTTTCATAAGATGGAGCAGTCATCCCAACTGAGTAGTCCTTCTAGCAAAAAGTTTGAATGTTTTAAGGGATTCCCAGGAACTCTTTGCCATTCTATCTGCTCTAAGGAAGTTTCCAATTCAATTCCTAGCTCTCTGTTATCCTGAAAAATCTGACAAGGATAAGCTTTAGTAGGGTCAGAAGACTGTCATTTAAACTGTGTTTGCCTTACAGCAGTGAGTATTTTGTTTGACATTTGTTGCATCATTTTTTTTCTAGACTCTAACATTAATGTGTTGTAGCCCCTAGAAAGTGGACAAATCTGAGTTAGCTACTGACAGGTTTAGCCACTAGCGAATCTTGAAGTATAGACAGGTTCATTTGGTTCATAAGTGCTCATGAAAGAAAATACCTGAGAGACTCACTTCCTTACAAGAGAAAGCAAATTCAGCTAACTTAAAACATGGGAAATGGTAGGAAAAGAAGTTGTATTTGAGGATGTGGGTTTGAATTCTAGCTTCACTATTTACTATAGTATAATGCTAATTACTATATATATATATATATACATATGCATATATATGTATGTGTGTGTGTGTATGTATATGTTAGTTCAGAAAAAGATTAACCAACTGGCAAAATGAACTTTTTAAATATTAATTTGACCAATTGATTGACAAATCAATAAATATTTATTATGTTACTACTATGAGAGCCTATATGTGTGTGTATTTATGTTGTAATTTGCTCCTACTTTTCTCTCCTATCCCAATCACCCTAGATAAGACCCTTGTAAATTAGTGACTACTTTTCTAGGATTCTGCTAATTGTTTTCATTTTTTAAAAATCAAATGAGAGTTATAAAGGAAAAAAATTGGAAAAATCATGAGAAGGATGCAAGAAAATTATAAGGCAAAAAATAGCTTAGAAAAAGTGAAGGCAGAAAATAACACCTTGAGAAACAGAATTTATAAAATGGAAAAAGAGAAACAAAGCTTCAATGATGAAAATACTTTCTTAAAAACACTTGGCCAAAGAGAAAAAGATATAATGAAGCTCACAAAGATAATAATTCCTTAAAAATTAGAATCAAGCAAGTTGAATCTAATGGTTGAATGAGACAACAAGAAATAATAAAACAAATTCAAAAGAAAGAAAAATAGAAGAAAATGTAAAATAGTTCATTGGAAAAACAACAACAGCAGCAAAAACAAAATCAAATGAACTAGAAAATAGATCAAGGAGATATAATTTAAAAAATTATTGAGTTACCTGAAAGCTATGATTTTTAAAAAGACCCTAGATATCATCTCTCAATAAATTACAATGAGAAACTGCCCTGATATATTAGAACCTGAGGGCAAAAAGAAAATGAAAGAATCTACTGATCACTTCTTGAAAGAGATCCCCAAATGAAAAATACCATAACCAAATTATAGAGGTTCCAGGTAGATAGAAAATATTTCAAACAGCCAGAAAAACACTATTTAAATATTATGGAGCCAGATTCACTATCACATAAGATTCAATAGCTGCCACATTAAAAGAGAGTTTTTGAATGTGATATTTTGAGAACAAAGAAACTAGGATTATAATCAAAAATAACCTAACCAGAAAAGCTGAGTATAATCTGCATGGTAAAAGCAATAGATAATTTTCAAGAATTCATGTTGAAAACACCAAAGATGAATAGAAAATATTTTATTTTGAAATAAAAAAAATCAGGGAGGAGCATAAAAAGGTAAATATGAAATTGAAATTATAAGAGATTCAATAAGGTTAAAACATTTACATTCTTCTATGGGAAGATGATACATGTAACTTGTTAGTACTTTATTATTATTAGGGCAGTAAAAAGGAGTATAGACAGATGCAGAACTAGGAGTTTATTATGTTAGTGTGATTTTTAATAATGTATGGTTAGGAAAGAGAGAGCCACTGGGAGAAGGGGCAAGGGAGATGAAGAATAGGGAATTTTTTTCAATATAAAAGAAACAAATAAGGAAGAACTATTACAGTAAAAGAAGAAATGTTGTGGGGGCAGTCAGTACTTAAACTCTCATCCACATTTGTTAAAAGAAGGAATAATTTATATACATATTCATTTTGGCATAAAATCTATCTTACTCAACAAGGAACTAGGAGAGTAAGATAAGAGAAAAGACAATGAAACAAAATTTAAAAAAAAAGTAGATCTTATTAAAAGAGGGTAATTAGAGAAACTATCTTTTTTCTAACAGGTACCAGAGTCAACGAAACAATGCTAAACATGTCTGCACCAAATGGGAAACAATATCAAATTTTTACGGGAAATGTTAAATGACATAAGAGAAAACAGACAAAATCAATTAGTAGAAGGCCTTAACTTTCCTTTCTCACAGTTGAATAAATCTAAACAATGAAACAAAAAACAACCCAGAAACAAGAAAGAAGCTGATGAAATTAATGGAAAAAAATTAGATTTGTTAGAAAATTTAGATATGACACTCCTCTGGAGAATATTGCATGGGAATAGAAAGGTAGATATCTTATTTTCATCTGTATATATTATACCTTCACAAAAACTGATTCTGTATTAGGCCCAAAACACCTTATAATCATATTCAGAAAAGTAGAAGAATTAGATGCTCCCTATTTAAATGATAAAGAAATAAAAGAAATATATATATATATATATATATATATATATATATATATATATATATATATATATATATA